>NC_056737.1:1125151000-1125451000 GCF_019279795.1 Protopterus annectens
ACCAGCATCTGAATGTGACCTTGAGTATATTACTTGGAAACTATTCTTTCCGGATGCCATTACCTCTCCTGGACAAGTATCACAGATTCAAGCCTTGTCTTCAAAACCTCCATAATTGATTTTTCACAGCAGTAGAGGACATTACTAACAAATGCCTCCTTCCTTCTAAAGGTGGTGTCAGAATCTAATTCAATCGGTCTGTTCATTTACCAGTATTTTTTTCCTAACTTTTGCAAACAAGGTGTTGTATTTATTGAATATTCACAGACAATTATGTTTTTACCACTGTAGAACAAAATAAATCAGAAAAACGGACAGCAGACCCTCTGCTGCAGAGGATATCAAAATGCTTGATATGTAAAGATATAGATGGTGTTTTTCCTCAGGTTTGTGATTCAGATTCTGAGGAAGGTGCAATATCTGAAAGTCCCTGTGAAGATTCTCTTTCTCATTTGCAGAATTGAAATTGGGAAAACCAGTTGCAAGCGACTTTAGATAGCTGGCTAACTGATTGTATTGCATTTTTCTTTAATAATTTGGATAGAGCACCATATGGTTCAACTGCGCTCAGGAATATGTATAACACTAAAGGGATCAAAAGAAAAAGATGAGTGGTCTGAGGAACCAGCTTTGGCCACAGCAGAGTCCACCACCTGCAAATGAGGCAAATTACCAGCCTACTGTGGTGTCAGAGCATTCTTGGTTATCTTTTTGTTTATGTGGCTGGAAGAAGGTCTGACTGAGAGACTGTTTGTTTGCTCCATTTTCAAGCCAAAAAAACATGCTCGTTTCCCAGGGAGAATTGGCAGCAATAGTGTTTAAAACAGGAAAGTAGCACAAAATAAACTTTTTCCCATAAAAACACTAAAAAGTCCTTTAAACACTTTCCCCAGTCCCAAAAAGTAAAATAAACACATGTAAAGCCATTTTAAACAAAGTTTAACAACTAATAAATCCAATAAGGCATTCAGTCCAAGACACGGCCAGGGTATAAAATACATTTATTTAATAAGGTAAGCACTTTTGCGAGTACCAAGCTTGCTTCTGCTAGACCATTAATATAAAACATAACGGTAACATCAGTTTAAAAACGAAACATCCAGTCAAACACAAGCGCTTATTTTATGTTACATGATATCCATCCACACAAAGCCTCTTAAAGCAGTATCACGCTGTTTTTAAAAACAACCATCACATATAAAACATGTATAAAAACCGGTAAAAACTAAATATGCAAAAACACTCATATCTTACAAATAACTAAACAAGGTTTTTTTACTCTAAATTAAACTACCCAACAGATACAAATGTGAATATATATATATATATATATATATATATATATACACCAAAACTAAATTCTATCTAGAAAAGCAATACAGTCGAGGGTCTACATTTATTTAAACAAAGGCCTGGCTCTCAATACCGATTTTAATGGTATATATCCATTAAGTCCCATTGCACTGTAATCTAACAATCCATTTAGTTTCAATAACCTCAGTCTGGTTCCGCAAATTCCCCATATGCTGACTTTGTTCTACATGTTCAGTGACCATAAACTTCAACTGATGGTCATTGCTAGTGTTCACAATGTGCTTAGCCAATGTATTAGTGGTGTTCCGAACATTAATATAATACAGAAGTTTTCTTATTCGGTCTCGTAACCGTCTATTCATTTTTCCCCACATAAAATGATTTGCGGCCTGTGCAATGGGCCAGGTATATATCCATGCTGCTACAATCGGCTCAGACATTAAAAATATATTCTTTCCAGTAGATGGGTGACAAAATCTACACTGGTATCAATACATTGGCTATAATTACACATCCTTCAAGGAGTTGTACACATCAGTTCATTCCTTACTAAGTTGTCAACATCTTGAACCCCCTTATAACCACATAACCTTTTTTACAGATTTATTATTTTTATACCTGAACTTAGGTTGCTCCCCTATGATACTTTTTAATGTGATGTTGTCCTAGCTCACCTTCATTCTTTACTGGTTGGGTTCGGAACCGATCATCGATTCCGACTCAGCCATTTACAAAAGCTCAAGGTCCTCCACTGGCTTATGGCTGTATCCCTATCCCATCATGGGTTAGGAAAGCTCCCCAGATCTCGTTTGCCGCTAAACAGATCGGGTGCTTCCATACTGGCTCAAGCTAAGTTGGAAAACTTCTTTATTGGAATTTGTTGCTCTTGCTTGTTGTAAACTTAGCAATTAGTGTTTTATTACCTTTCTTAGTTTAGAGAGTTTGTAGTTGTATTTTTTGCTTGTGGTCGTCGTTTTACCACTAGGCCTTTGTTCCCTTCCCTATCCCAGGTAATTTCTGCCATTTCAACCCCATTTTTAGTTAGAGGGTTTCCTGTTGCTATACTTTGGTTACTATACAAGTTTGATAATTACTTACTGCATCACAATTTCTTTCTGCTCCTTTTAAAGCGTCACCCATTTAAGTTAGAGGGCTGCCATTGCCTGTTTGAATTAGAGGGCTACCTTTGTTTCTTCCCTTTCCCTTATCACTTGGCAGCTTCATTTAAGTTAGAGAACTGCCACCTCTTCCTTTCTTTTCTCTGCTTTAATTATAAGGTTGTTCTTCCTGTGATTTAAAAAAAAAAAAAAAATATATATATATATATATATATATATATATATATATATATATATAATACTTTGTAGTGATATTTGTAGTTTTTTGACTAGATATACTGTTAAGTTGTTATTCTGCTCATTGCTGTGGTGGACTGTTGTATTCTGAATATGTCTAAAGATCACAAGGAAACCAAGCCTTCTGGCTTCAAGACGTGGAAAATGTAGCCAAAAGATGTATTTAACTGATGGTCACACTATTTGTGTATACTATCTGGGAGCAGTGCATCTACAGGAATCATGTTCCATTTGCCACTCCTTCAGCTCAAGAGTATTGCTTGAGAGAAAAAAATAAACTTATAGTCAGAGGTTTATTGAAGATCCCCTTCGCTGAAGTACTGGAAGAAGGTCAGGGCACTTCTAAATTAGCCACATCAACATCCTCAAAGTCAGACAAATCTAGCAAATGGTCATCTCCTTCTACTGGGCTTTCAGAGCCAGCTAAAAATTGACTGAAGTGGTATCCTCTGATCCAAAGAATGCTGGGCCTGGGAAATCTCCTTCATCGGCTCCTTCTGTCTCAATGCCGATGGAATTTGAATTACAGAGCCAGTCCCCAGAATTGGAGCTGGTTTCTCTTGTCTTAAGGTCTCCTATACTGCAAACAGTCAGATCTCCTCCTCCCTCCTCTCAGTCCTCCAGGAGTCTTTCAGATGATGACATGGATCGGGTGGTGTGCAGACTTTTAAGGGCACCAGCGCTGGCCAAACTGCTATCGGCTGCAACCCAGAGGGATTCAGGACCGACCAGGACCTCCCCTTTGACACTATTTCCTCCTCCGATCCAACCTGGGACCTGGAAGCCGGAATGTCTGGAACCTATCATAATAGAACCCTTGGTGCCAAGACCTGTTCCTGGTTCTTTGGGCCCGGCATCTGCTCCGACATCCCCAGTTCCATCTGAACTCGAGGAGTCTAGGAGCTGACGCTCTCTGGTCGGGTCAGAGGAAGGGAGTCGGATCGGACAGTTGTGGGATCTAACCTTGCCTCTCCGGGCTTCGGTGCAGGTGAGCTTGGCTCCTGCATCAGCCTCGGAGCCAACCCCCCTGGTTCCGGGGATCCCGTCTTGCTCTTCAGGGGTGGAGGTATCATCGGGTGGGGGGCTTTCGAGGTAATGAGGAGTGTACTGTCTCCACACACAGCTCCACTCTTAGGTCCTGACATTCTTCCCCCAAAAGCACCGGTGTCTGTCTCAGCACCACACCATCCACAGACATGCGGAGACCCTAGGCTTCAGGGTACTCCATCGGGTGAACCCCTCTCTTCCAAAACCTCTCCAGAATACCCTTCTGAAGAGGACCCTAGTAAGATTCTTTGCAAGAGGAAACATTTAGACTCCCCAGAGGAGTCTGTCACTTCTGATACAGACCTCGAGTCAGAGGGGTGCCCATGGTTACCCTCTGAGGATGTCTCCTTCGTAGACATCCTGGAAATCCTTAAGCAGAGAAGTGGCTGGAAGCCCATTAACCCTTCTTAGGATGAGTCTGTATACCTGAAGGCTTTTGAATCTCACTCTTCCACCGCTTGGGTGTCTCCGCCTTTCGACAAGCTCATGCAAGTAGTTAGTTGAAAGGTGTGGGAGTCTCCATACTCAGTGGAACCGGTTCCTTGGAGGCCAAACAAGTTTATTTCTGTGCCTGCAGACAGGGAATTTCTTACTAAGGGTGTCCCAGTAGATGCTATGGTGGTGGTGGCAACCACAAAAATGGAACTTTCAGAGACATCCTTGTCTGTCCATCCACCAAACAAGGAGTCTCGTATGATGAACAGATACAGGAAGCTTGTGTTCTCTTCAGGGGCATTTGCCTCAGATTGCTGAATTATCTGACCCATTTTACTAGGTTGCAGAGAGATCTTCTGAAAGAGCTAGTAGGGTTTCAGACACGGTTTCCTCTCAGCTCGCCACCTTAAACTCTGTGGTTAACTCCTCCATGAGGCTTATTTCCTATGCAGCAGATGGAGTGAGCAGGGCAGCGGGTTCAGGAATTTCCCTGAGGAGACATTCCTGGATGCGCTTATGTGACTTGGTGGAGCCTTTTAAGAGTACCTTTGTTAATGCCCCCTTCGATGGCTCGTCCCTCTTCGGGTCAAAAGTTAAGGACATACCAGGTGCGAGCAAGAAGGAAAACCTCTCTCTGTTACAGGAGTCCATTTTTCACTACCGTCTAGACCCTACCCAAAAGGTCAAAAAGGAGGAAAGATGTGGTTCCGAAAATCCCAGAGATTTTTCAGGACACACTTGGTGACTCTTTCTCCACGGACAGAGGAGGGAGAAAGTAGTAATGGTAGACGCCATCCACGCAGCAGAGGGGGGTATGCAAAATCAGGGCGACAGGGATTCATTCTGTGGTAGGCCGTTTGAACACTCCTGAAGGGAAGCCCACCTGTCCATCTCTGGAGACATTCAGGGGTCGCTTATATTTGTACCCAGAAGCCTGACTAGAAGTAACAAAAGACAAATGGGTACAAAGCATCATATCCAGAAGGTACTCTATACCCTTATCCTTCCCCATCTCAAACATAAAGAACATCCCGGATGTTCCACCCAGTCAAAGGGAACAGGCAACTCTAGAAATTCAAAAGTTGCTAGACAAAGGTGTTATCCAAATAGCCCCCGCAGACCAAATAGGATCCAGAACTTACTCGAGGTTCTTTTTAGTTCCAAAGAAATTAAATAAATTAGTAAGGAAAACGAAGTTCTGGATGGTAACACTTTGAGCCAGTAATTGGTCTCACTACAGCCCCCAGAGTGTTCAAGTGTATGACAGTCGTCACAGCTCACTTGAGACGTCTAGGATTCCAAGTGTTTATCTAGACGACTGGCTCCTAACCTCCACCACCAAGCATCTACTAATAAAAACAAGAGGCACCACATTACAGCTCTGCTGTCACCTAGGAATCATGATAAATTATGGGAAATCTGCCTTGTTGCCATCTCAGAGTATCATTTTTATAAGACCAGATCTATATACAACAACAATTATGGCAATACTACCCCCAGGAAGAGTTCAAGTCCTGTGACATCAGGTTGTGCACCTTCTTTCCAGGAAAAGAGTGCAGACAAGAACAGTCCTGAAAGTCTTGGGAACCATGGCAGCAGCAATAAACTTAGTTCCATTAGCACGCCTGCACAAGAGAATTCTGCAGTGGCTGCTGCTCACTCAGTGGTTATTGCAGGAACTACCCATGTCCCCTGAAGTTCTGATAATGGAGTCCTGGAAGAAAGTCCTTCACTGGTGGCTTCACTCCACTCACGTGACATTAGGTCAACCCTTTGTTCTTCTACAACCTTTAGCCACCACAACCTTTAGCCACAGTGACCAAGGACACTTCCCGGATTGGGGGGGGGGCATTATCTGAGAAGCACAGTCCAAGGCACTCGGTAGGATCATGAGGCCCATTTGCACATCAATGTCCTAGAGATGAGAGCAGTGCTTTTGGCATTGCAGGCACTTCAAGGCTGTTTTCCATTGGGAACTATTGCAGTACAGACAGACAATATGTCAGTTGTTTTGTATATAAACAAATAAGGAGGAACCAGGTCCTACCCCCATTGTCGAGAGGCCATGAGAGTATGGTAATGGGCAACCTCCTCCCAACGCTTTCTGATAGCACATCCCGGGGAAATCCATCATGATAGCAGACAAACTCAGTAGAGCAATTCTGATGTCTCTTGAGTGGTCCCTAAAACCAGAAGTAGCGGAGATGATCTTCCACAAATGGGGCCAACCTTGCTGTGACCTTTTTGCCACATCCAAGAATGCCAAATCCAGCAGCTATTTTGCCATAATCCCCCCTCCGGGTGAGTCACCAAGGGATGCAGTTGTACAGAACTGGCCCTCGGGTCTCCCCTGTGCCTTCCCTCCCTTTCCCCTGATACCCAAGGTTCTTCAGAAAGCCAGCTCATTGGGAAGCAATTTGATTGTCATCATCCCATAGTGGCCACATCAAATCTAGATCCCCTTGCTTTGACTGTGGGTTCTGGACCCAGTTCTGGACTTTCTGACTCATTCGTCGGGGATGCTCCAGCCCTCTCTTCAAACCCTCAAATTAACAGCTTGGCTGCTCTCATTCCAAATATAGCCAGGCTTCTTAACCTTTCTTCATCTGTGATACATATCTTGATATTGTCTCACAAGGCTTCAACAAGATAATTATACATGAGGAAATGGAAAAGATTTTCTTCTTGGGCATCGAATAACCACATCGATCCTTTTTATGCACCTATAGGTGCCATTCTTGAATTTTTAGCGATGCTATTTAATGAAAGTGCAGTGCCAGCTACTATTCGAGTCCAGTTAGCAGTGATATCTAATTTTCATTTAGGGGAATTGGGCCCAAATATGATTTCTCACAGACTATGCAAAGCTATTCTGAAGGGCGCTGTTTTATTAAGACCACTCATTAAGACCCCTCATGGGACATAAATTTTGTTTTATCCTGTTTGATTCTTCCCCCCCTTTGAACCTGCATCATCCTGTGAGCTAAAGTTTTTGACGTGGAAAACAGTTATATTGATTGCCATCACTTCTGCTAGAAGAGTTTCAGAGATACAAGCACTTTTTATAAAGCCCCCTACATGCTTTTCCACAAAGACAGAGTATCTCTTTGGACCAACCCATCCTTCCTTCCAAAAGTATGCTCAGAGTCTAATTTGAATCAGACCATAGAACTACCAGTGTTTTTCCCCAACTGTGGCAACAAGGCAGAATACATGCTACACCAACTGGATGTAAGTAGACAGTTACATTTCTGCTTATATTGGACAAAGGAATTCAGAAAGTCTGATCAATTATTTGTCTCATTTTCAGAATCAAAGAAGGTACTCCTGTATCTAAAGTCACACTTTCAAAATGGCTATCAGATTGTATTACTTTTACATACAAATCTCACAACAAAGATCTCCCCTTTAAAGTCAAAGGTCATTGTACACAATGCATAGCAACCTGTTCTGCCTTTTGGGCCAGGCTACCAATTGACACTATTTGTGCCACTGCAACATGGGCAAAGCCTCATACCTTTATCATTCATTACAAAGTGGATTTGACCTCCAGGAACAGGAGCCTCTTCTGGGTCCACTGTTCTGAAGAATATTCTCCTATGAGCCACCCAAGAAAGATGGTGCTAGGGACGCTGTCCCAACCAGTGAAAAATGAAGGCAAGTTAGGACAACATCACATAAAGAAGTTATGTACTCACCATAACGTGCCATGTGTGTTGTCTATCTCGCCTTCATTCTTACATTCCACCCATCTTCCCCCGGCCTTTGACTCCTGGAGGACAGAGTGGTCATGACTGGAAACATATGTTCTCTGACCTTCTTCGTTGCTTTATAATTTTTGAATAAGTTTTATTGTTACATGTGTTATATCAGCAAAAAGGATCTGGGGAGCTTTCCTAGGGCATGATGTGATAGGGATACAGCCACGAGCCAGTGGAAGACCTCGAGCTTTTGTAAAGTAAATGGCTGAGTCAGAAGCGAGGATCGGTTCCGAGCCCAACCAGTGAAGAATGAGGGCGAGATGAACAACACACATGGAACGTTATGGTGAGTACATAACTTCTTTATTTCTCATCAGTAATTAGTATATTCCAATGTTTATTAATAATTTATGTAATATATTTAACATTATTACTGTAAAACATAGAATATCTCATTCCTTCTATTCTTGATTTTTCAAGTCATGTTGTTCATTATTCTCTGAAAAATATGGTTGGGTAACATTACTTGTAAGTTCACTCTATCACAAGTTAATTTCACTTGTTGATTGTAACTCCTATTAACACCACTGTTGAACATCGGTCTGAATGCCCTTTTGCTGTGCCCATCAGCGTCTCTTCTTATCTTTTTTTTTTATTTAGTGCTGTTGGTTCATGCCATCCAGAAAGGGAAAATGTCAGTGTGAGAGGCAGATTCTCCATGAAGACTGCCACGACCAGGGTCTTTTCTGTCTGAGTGCTTTTCACAACCATACACAGTGCTGTATCTGCCAGGCTTTTGTCCCTAAGATACTGTGTAGTCATCTCTCCTCTTTATTTACCTCGAGAACCAGCATGTTAAGCTGCTGGCTCAAGGTGCTATAGTGGAATTTTCCCATCCCGAGGGTCAACCATCAGCCAAGAAAAAGGCCAAAAATCTCAGGCCTGATACGGCTGCTGTCCAGCCTCCCCTGGACATCTCTCTCAAGGCTAGTGAAAGTCCAGAGGATCATCCTGCAGTTGCTTTAGATTCCTCTGCCACATCTTCAGCAGAGGCCAGCATTGATCCAACTTCTTGCACTTACTCGGAGGTTTTACAAGCGTCTGTTCCTAATGTTGAGGGGGGAACCTCAGCTGATTATTTCCAAGGGACCGAGGGTGATTCTGCAGATTTTTGTTAGGGAGGAGATTCCTATTACACTTACTGAATGTCAGTAGAGGTATGCCCCTCCAAGGCTGCTTCCTGGACATCCTGCAGAAAATGAAATAGAAAACCAAGCATATTTCCCCTGTAGTTAAAGATCTCCAAATTGAATGTCAGGATTTTACTCAGGGGCTATTCAATGCTTTAATGGCTTTAAAGTCTTCTCAAGGGGTGTCTGTGCCTGCCCCTCCCAGATCTTTCATTCCTGTTAAAAGACCCAGGAACTAGATTCTTCAGGGAAGGACCTGAATTCTGGGGGAAGAGTTCCTGGCTTACTCTTCTCAAATTCCTTCCCCCTTGGACTGTGGTTCAGAGGAAGACAATTCTATTAGTACAGATTCCCATTTGGAAGAACTCTTCTTTGGGAATACTGTTGCCCACGTGGTGGAGTTTTTTTTTTTTTTTTTTTTTAAGTGGGATTGTTCTTAAGTCTCTGACATACAGAAAAGATGTTATGAGCACCTCCAGATGGAGTCTCCTAAGCCATCTTCTTTTTCCTCTGTTCTGGCTGCCCTCCTGGATACCTTTTCAACAACTTCTGTGCCCCCTGAATCTCAGCCCCCTGCACCCAAGAAAACTGATAGATTTTCCAAAGTGCCTAACGAGTGTAGATTTCTTTAAAAATGCCCTTCTGCTGATCCTGCTATAGTATCTGTCTCTTCTGATATGCCCTCTACAAAGTTGCTCCCTTTAGATAGGGTTGTGCACTATGGAGAGGCTGGGCAAAAAGGTTTATACTGCTATTTTATCGTTTCAGGCCATCACCTACCAGTCTCATATGACCAGATATGTTTTGGCAGTCCTTTCTCAGGTTACAAAGTGGTTTCTGACCTTTCTGACTCTAAGGGGAAGGCTTTTGTCCTTTCCCTGTTGGGCTGTACCTCTCAACTTTCTTGCCACTCTATCAAATGCAGCTACAATGCAGCGGATGCCTCCTGACTTTATCTTCAGGCTTTGCCTGGTGACATTAAGGCCAAACTGTTGGATGTTCCTTTGGATAATAAAAATATTTTGGTGCTGTTGCTGCTGAACTCTTCAAGTCTTTCCGGGATAGGTTTTTCAGGAGTTGAAACATATTTTTGTTTCTCCTATTCCCAAGTTTCAGAATTATCTCTCCAAATCTGCTTTTGTTCATAAGCAGTCTCATTCTCCACCTAAGGGTAAAAAAGGGTTCTAGATGTGTGCCTTCTGCTATGTCTCTCAGACCTCTACCTCCCGTAAACCTGCTTTTCAGGACATTCCAGGTTCCATTTGACAGTTTGTTTTCCCTTTCCCTCAGTCAAGTTCCCTTATCCCTCTGTTTCCCTGTCTCTTTCAAGTTGTTTAAGGATCACAACAGACTTTTGGGTTCTGTCCATTATTTAACAGGGATGGTTCATGGTTTGGAAATCTCTTCCTCCTTTTGGGCATTCCTCAGCCTCCTTGGAAACAGCTTCCTCATTTCTCAGAAGTGCTCCATTTTCTTTTTGACCCAGGGCACCATTCAAGCTGCGCCTCTACCCAGGTAAGGATTTTTTTTTTTATTCCAAAATGTTTTTGGTTCCCAGAAAGGAGGGCACTTGGAAACAAATTCTGGATTTTTCCTAGCTCAACACCTTTTTCAAGATCCCTTCCTTTCAGATTTGTCTTTTCAGACTTTATTTCTCCTACCCCAGGCCTTTCTGGTCTTTCTGGATCTGAAGGATGCCTTCTTCATATCCCCATCCATCCCCTTTCCAGGAAATGTCTACATTTCTGTGTTTCTTCCTTACATTTTCAGTTCTCTGCTTTCCTCTTTTGGCATCTCTACTGCCCCAAGTGTATTTATCAAATGCATTGCTCCTGTCATTGCCTTTTACAGGATGAGAGGAGTTCAGATCTTTCCCTACCTGGACAATCTGCTCATTCAAGCGTATTCCTCCAACACTCTGCTTCAGGATTTCAAGTTTACCATTTCCTTGTTACAGAGTCTGGGGGTTACCATAAACTTCCAGAAAATCAGCTCTGACACCTTTTTCTCATCATATTTTCTTTGGCTGTAGGCTTCAGAACATACCCATGCTGGCATATCTTCCTGCCATCAAGGTCCTGTATCTCCTTCCTCTGACTTCAGTCACAGCAAGGGAATTTCTCAGGTTCATGGCATCTACCATTCCCATGCTCCTAATGGCCATGCTTCACGTGAGAAAGCTTCAGTGGTACCTCAAATCAGTGTGGCTTCAACATCGCAACCACCGGGACTTCCGGGTACCCTTCCTTCCATGTCTCAACCTTGAGGTTCATTGATGGATTCGGCAACCTTCTCTCAACCTGGGGCTTCTCTTCGAAGCTCCAATCCCAACTCAAGAGCTTTTTACAGATGCCTCGGACGGGATCAGGGGGCCTCCTTCAGCTCTGTCAAGGTTCAGAGTGTCTGCCTCTTCATCGAGATTGGACCAACTGCTATATAGAAGAGGAGGGCTCTGCTTCTAGCTTTTCATTAACTCTTTCATCCCAGGCCCCTCAAAAATTTCACAGACAATACCACAGTGATGTGGTATGTCAACTAGCAAGGAGGCACAAGGCCCTATATTCTTGGCAGACTAGCTCTTCAGGTCTGAGATATAGCTGTCCATTTTCAAGTGACTCTTCAGGTTTTCCCCTCAGAGTATAATCTAGTGCAGACTGTTTGAGCAGGTCTAGCACACAAGCTCACAAATGGATGCTTCACAGAGAGGTATTCTTCAGGTAGATCTTTTTGCCTTCACTCTGAATAGACAAATTCCTGTCTTCTTTTCCAGAGTCCCAAGTCCTTTAGTTTGGAAAATGGATGCCCTGTCTTTTCCTTGGAAGGGGGTGTTTCTGTACACTTTCCCTCCCCTTCATCTCTTACCTCAAGTCTTGTACAAGATCAGGCAGTGACTCCCTTTCAGGCCAGATGCCATTGGTTCTCCCTTCTTTTTTCACTTGGCCAGAGGCAATTAACTCAAGTTAACTCAGCAGGTAGATCATCTAACACGAGACGGGGTCTCTTATCCATCCTCACTTGTCCACTCTTCAGCTGACATTGTGGATGATACGAATTTTGATCCCTTTCAGGCATCTTTTTTTCCTGAGGAAGTGTTTTGGGGTTTGCAGAAAACCAGGAAACCCACTACCAGGAAATCATATATTTCCAAATGATAAAGATTTTCTGTCTGGTGTCTGTCTCACCATCAGGACCCCCCCTTGGAGGTTTCTCTGGTTCCCTCTTATTTGTATGATCTGCTCTATGTCGGGTTAGCATATTCTTTTATTAAATCTCACCTGTCAGCAATTTCTGCTTGTCTGCACTTACATCTCCCTTTGGCCTCTAGATTTGAGGTCAAGCAGATTCATAAAGGCGTCCTTCCTATTAGGTCTCCCAGAAAGTCCATTCCGCCTTCTTGGGACCTTAATTTTGTTCTTGAAAGATTGACTTGGATTCCTTTTGAGACTGCTCTTCAGCTTCCTTACAACATTGTACTTGGAAGAATGTTCCCCTTTTGGCTCTCACTTCAGCCAAGGTAGTCTCTGAACTGTCATGGCCTTTCCTCCTTTCCTAGTTTTCCACAGAGGCAGGGTGTCTGTTTGTACTAATCCTTCTTTTATGCCCAGCGTGATTAATGAGATTTCCCTTAATCCCTCTTTTTTCCCTTCTCTGCAGTCTGCCAGTGAGAAGGTTCTTAACACCTTCAATTTACATAGACAGCTCAGATATTATTTGGACAAACTAAAGTTACTCACAAATCTGAGCAGTATTTTGTTTACTTTTATCCCAGGTCTTGGTCTTGAGGAATGGCTGTTTTCTAAGCAAACCATCTCTTCCTGCAAAGATTATTTCTTTTTATTTTTATCATAGAAAATGTCTTTCCTCCTTGGTTAAGGCTCATTCTACAAGGACTCCTACTCTGGTGCTTTTTTCAAGGGGCTGAATACCAGTTCCATCCTTGAGGCTGCTACTTGGTCCTCTCTTCATACTTTCACTAAGCATTACAAGTTGGTTATTTGTAGAGATCAAGCTGGCTTTGCCAGGGCTATCCTGCATGGGTTTCTAGAGGGCTCTTCCATGCCATCCTCCACCCAGACTTCCTCTTGAACTTTTGTACTCTCCTTTAGGTTATGAATACTGCAACAATGATATGGAAGGACCTAGTTCAGTTGTGTAAAATCTTATCATAACAGTAGATGTCCTTCTCTTCATTGTTGCATTATTCACTCCCTCCCTCTTGCCACCTCTGCTATATCCTTGTTATTTCTTTTCCTCCTAGGGCTGAGGGTCTCTCTTCCTTTTTCTCCTTCTCAATGAACATGTTTTTCCTTGTCCCTAGGGACATTTTTTTTTTGTCCTGGGACTTTTCCAGTTCTGAATGTGTGCGTCCATATACAGTTCATGCAGGGACCATATGTGTAACTTACAATGCCTATAAGTACTAAAGGCTTTGGTATACTGGCCGGGCATTAGGCTGTCCTTGGCAGGAGATCCCTTAGGTTATGAATACTGCAACAGTGAATAAGACATCTATGGTTAGGGTAAGATTTTGTACAGCTATACTGTCTCTTGGAATCCCAGCCTGCAATGGTGATCTTTCACCCAAGTGAATGAGAGATTCCTGACACTTTGAAAAAGACTCTGCAAAGATAAGCAGGTCATCTAAATATGGAAAAGTATGGATATCCTGTAGCTTGCAATATACTTAGTATAACTGGAGCAATTCACGTTGTGAACACTCTTGGGGCAGTGGCTTGTCCAAAGTGCAAGACAGAGTCCTAATGGAGAGATGAAAAGTCAGTTGGGGTCCTAATGAAGAGATGAAAAGTCAGCAAGCAAAGGAGAGTAGTAGTGCTGAAGTTGAATTCATCCTCAAGTCTTGGTGAGTACCTTCGCGAGGTGGACCCTGTTTTTCACAAAATCTCACCAAGGTGACACTGATTATATAGACTGTATTTATGTAGCATATATCATGGACAGAAGTAAGTCAAAAACAAAAGAAGATAGTTGGGTGCACAAGACCCAGGATAACAAAGTGCTCTATCCTGGTAGGTGCACTGGTGCCAGGACTGAAAAAATGACAGTGTAAAATTCTCAAAATACGGAAACATTCCTACAATGGGGCCAGGCCAGGCTGGCCCCCCTGTTGTAGAAGGAAGTAGCAGGCCACAAAAATCACAAAAACTGATAGGCCAAACAAGAGCCATAAAGACAGTAGAGTAGATTACTGATGATAAGAAATTATGTATTGTTACGATTATGTAAAAAGCCCAGAATTTCCAGACATAAGATATACAAAATGACTAAGAGAGAAATTAGAGGAAAGAAAAATACTTCCACAAGAAAAACTGTCAGAAGCTTCAAATAAAAAAATTGCGTTTGTTAATACAACATATTTTTGAAAAACAGTATATATATCAAGAGACTTTGATCTGTTTGGAAAAAAAAGCATCTGAGGAAGTACGAAAATATAAACAACAAAACCTAGAGATATTTGAAAAATATAAAAAAGAAGTATGGACTTGGGGTTAAAAAGAGAGATTTGAAATGGTGCAATATTTATGCAAATGAGAAAGACAAGTTAACTAATATAGACAAGGCAGCCCCAAAGATATTCAAAGAGAAATACAGGCAAAGGCATCCAGATATGGAAAAGTTCACAATAAAAAAAAATAATATCACAAAGATGGATTGTGGAAAAGAAGATTAGTAAAGTACAATTTTTAGTTATGGAGTGCCTGTGAAGTGAAGGATTTAATGTAGAAGGTCTAAAACAGATTACATCACAGCATGATGGAGTGAGTCCCCAGAATAAGGAAAAGCAAGAAGACTCAGAGACATAAGGAAGAAGAAATAGCCTGGACAGGGGAAAGGAAAAGAGATTTAATGCAGGTGTAATATTTATGCAAAGGAAGAAGCAAAATTAACCAATACAAAAAAGAAAGTGAAAGCACCAAAGATATTTGAAGACAAATACAGGCAAAAGAATCCTAGATATGGAAAATCCTTACAATTAAGCAAAAAAATAAGAAGACAAAGAGGAAATGTATAAAAGGGAATTAGTAATGGAGAAGTCAAAGAAGTAGAAACTGAGGTTATGGAACACCTGCAAAGAGAAGGATTCAGTGTAGAAAATCCAACACAGAAAGCACCACAACAGGTTAAAAATCTATCCAAAAGGGAACAACAGTGGAAAGAGCAATTCCCGGAAAATCCGGAATCTACTCAAGGTTCTTTTAGTTCCAAAGAAAACAGGGACTGGAGACCAATTTTGGATCTCAGTATCTTGAACAGATCAGTCAAGAAAACAAGATTTCGGATGGTCACGCTGCAGTCCATCCTTCCCCTATTGGGAAAAGGAAACTGGATGTGCTCTATAGACCTTCAGGACGCTACTATCACATAAAATGAACAGGCGGCTCCAGAAGATTCCTCCGCTTCAGGCTGGGAACCAGTCATTTTCAATTCAGGGCCCTGCCCTTTGGTCTCACCACTGCCCCGGTGTTTACCAAATGCATGGCAGTGGTAGCTTCTCACCTGAGACGACAAGGATTCCAGGTGTTTCCATATTTGGACGACTAGCTCCTCACAGCTCCCACCAAGCATCTTCTTCTGATGGCCAGGGATTACACTTTTCGCATTTTGTCAAAAGTTAGGCATTTCAATAAATTCGCGAAAAGTCTGTTTTGTCGCCTTGTCGTACTATTACCTTCATAGGCGCAAATCTAGACACAGTAGACATGTCTGAGAGACTAACAGATCAGAGAATAACAGACATACACAAACTGGTCTCATTCCTTTTCAACAACAACAGAATCAAAGCCAGGTTAGTTCTGAAAGTGTTGGGAATTATGGCGGCCATACCTCTGCTTCCATTAGCCAGATTCCACATGAGAATCCTTCAATGGATGCTCTTTACACAATGGTCATACCAGCAACTTCCAATGTCCCACACCATTATGATCACGCAGGCAGAAATCATCTCATGTGGTGGATGTCTTCCCCCCAGCTCTGGTTGGGAAGCCCCTTTGTTCCTCCCTCCGGTTGCTACTCTGACAACGGACGCCTCCCTGATCGGGTGGGGGCATTATCAGGGCAGGACGGTCCAGGGCACATGGCAACCAGACGAATGCCACTTGCACATAAATGTTCTGGAGATGAGAGCAGTGCTTTTAGCGTTGCAAGCCCTTCAAGACTCTCTTCCCTTGGGAACGATTGCAATCCAGACAGACAACATGTCTGTAGTGTGGTACATCAACAAACAAGGCGGAACCAGGTCCTACCCCTGTGTTGAGAAGCACTCAGATTGTGGCAATGGGCGATTTCTTCTCAGCGGTTTCTGATAGCAACGCACATCCCCAGGAAGTCCAATCAAATCGCGGACAAGTTGAGCAGAGCTATCCTCATGCCTCACGAGTGGTCTCTGAAAGACTCTGTTGTGAGAGAAATTTTTCTCAAGTGGGGTCAGCCTTGCTGCGATCTTTGCTACTCCCAAAACAGCAAGTGCAGAGATTATTTCACTCTATTCCCTTTACCAGGCCAACCCAGCAGAGACGCCTAGTCCAAGTTTGGCCCCGGGACTTCTGTATGCATTTCCTCCCTTCCCACTAATCTGTCAAGTGATACAGAAGCTATCGCTCAGAAGGCCTCGTTGATCCTCATTGCTCCTTACTGGCCTCGACAGGTGTGGTTCCCCTTTCTACATCAATTTCTATTGGAGCGACCTTGGCATCTGGACCTAGTTCCAGATCTTTTGATCCATCAGTCGGGTCAGTTTCATCGCTCCCTTCCCTCTCTGAACCTCACTGCTTGGTTCCTCCAGTTCCAACCTTAGCCAGGCTTCCTCAATTATCTCACTCTGTTCGAGATATTTTGATGGCTTCCCATAAATCTTCCACTCGGAAGATTTATTTGAGTAAGTGGAAACGCTTCACATATTGGGCTCAAAGAAGGGACATAGATCCTTTCACTGCTTCCATCCAAATGGTCCTTGATTTTCTAGCTGAACTCTTCCATGCAGGTTCATCTCCTTCTACTCTTAAAGTTCAATTGGCAGCTATTTCTAACTTTCATGTGGGTATTTCTGAGTCTGCCTTAATGTCCCACAAGCTTTGCAAAGCCTTTTTGAAAGGAGTTTTTCTTCTCAGACCTCCTATAAGAAATCCTCCTTCTCCTTGGGACCTAAATTTAGTTCTTAGTTCTTTGATTCTTCCCCCTTTCGAACCTGCAGCCTCCTGTTCTTTAAAATTGCTATCATGGAAGACTCTCTTTTTGGTAGCTATTACTTCAGCTAGAAGAGTTTCAGAACTTCATGCACTCAGCTGTCGACCTCCTTATCTATTGTTCCATAAGGACAGGGTATCCTTACGAACCATCCCGTCCTTTTTGCCTAAGGTAGTCTCGACGTCAAACCTAAATCAAAGCATTGACCTCCCTGTCTTTTTTCCAGAATATTCCAATAGGTCTGAACAAAAATTACACTGGCTAGATGTTCATTGTCAATTGAGATACTATTTGGATAGAACAAAACAATTCAGAAAATCTGACCAGCTGTTTGTCTCCTATGCAGAAGGCAGAAAGGGACTTTCAGTTTCAAAGGTATCATTATCTAGATGGCTAACATCTCTGATTTCCCTTGTTTATGAAATTAGACACCAAAAGCTGCCTAATAAACCTAAGGCCCATTCCACCAGAGCTTTGGCTACTTCTTTAGCCTTCCAAGACAGACTGCCTATTGACACCATTTGTGCAGCGGCTACTTGGGCTACTCCTCACACTTTCATTTCTCATTATAAGTTGGATTTAGCTTCTAGGCATAGAGCTAACTTTGTTTCCACTGTTCTCAGGAGTCTGTTCCGTTAGGCCACCGGGACAAGGTGCTAGGACGGTCCCATCCAGCAAGAATGAAGGCGAGATAGACAACTTAACATATAGAAGTTATGTTCTTACCATAACGTTCCATGTTAGTTGTCTTCTTCTCGCCTTCTTCTTGCGTCCCACCCTCCTTCCCCCTGGCCTGGACAGACCTAGAGGAGTTGTGATTGTGACCTCTCTTTCTACCACCTCTTTTATTAGGCATATGCTGTTGTGCATATTTCCTGGATCAGGATATAGGTTACCCTTCTTTCTCCCTGGTTTTAGAGGTGGACTTTGTTTATAGTTATTCTGATACTATTATAAGCTGGGGTTAGCTTACAAACGAGATCTGAGGTAACTCACGCCTAGCATTGTGGGATATAAGGGGAGCCTCGAGCCGGTGGAACCAACTCTCGAGCTTTTAGAGTGGCCGAGTCGGAGCCGAGGTCGGCTCCGAACCCCATCCAGCAAGAAGAAGGCGAGAAGAAGACAACTAACATGGAACGTTATGGTAAGAACATAACTTCTATTTTCCCTGTCTCTTTCAAGTTGTTTAAGGATCACAACAGACTTTTGGGTTCTGTCCATTATTTAACAGGGATGGTTCATGGTTTGGAAATCTCTTCCTCCTTTTGGGCATTCCTCAGCCTCCTTGGAAACAGCTTCCTCTTTTCTCAGAAGTGCTCCATTTTCTTTTTGACCCAGGGCACCATTCAAGCTGTGCCTCTACCCAGGTAAGGATTTTTTTTTTTATTCCAAAATGTTTTTGGTTCCCAGAAAGGAGGGCACTTGGAAACAAATTCTGGATTTTTCCTAGCTCAACACCTTTTTCAAGATCCCTTCCTTTCAGATTTGTCTTTTCAGACTTTATTTCTCCTACCCCAGGCCTTTCTGGTCTTTCTGGGTCTGAAGGATGCCTTCTTCATATCCCCATCCATCCCCTTTCCAGGAAATGTCTACATTTCTGTGTTTCTTCCTTACATTTTCAGTTCTCTGCTTTCCTCTTTTGGCATCTCTACTGCCCCAAGTGTATTTATCAAATGCATTGCTCCTGTCATTGCCTTTTACAGGATGAGAGGAGTTCACATCTTTCCCTACCTGGACAATCTGCTCATTCAAGCGTATTCCTCCAACACTCTGCTTCAGGATTTCAAGTTTACCATTTCCTTGTTACAGAGTCTGGGGGTTACCATAAACTTCCAGAAAATCAGCTCTGACACCTTTTTCTCATCATATTTTCTTTGGCTGTAGGCTTCAGACCATACCCATGCTGGCATATCTTCCTGCCCTCAAGGTCCTGTATCTCCTTCCTCTGACTTCAGTCACAGCAAGGGAATTTCTCAGGTTCATGGCATCTATCATTCCCATGCTCCTAATGGCCATGCTTCACATGAGAAAGCTTCAGTGGTACCTCAAATCAGTGTGGCTTCAACATCGCAACCACCAGGACTTCCTGGTACCCTTCCTTCCATGTCTCAACCTCGAGGTTCATTGATGGATTCGTCAACCTTCTCTCAACCTGGGGCTTCTCTTCCAAGCTCCAGTCCCAACTCAAGAGCTTTTTACAGATGCCTCGGACGGGATCAGGGGGCCTCCTTCAGCTCTGTCAAGGTTCAGAGTGTCTGGCCTCTTCATCAGAGATTGGACCATATATAGAAGAGGAGGGCTCTGCTTCTAGCTTTTCATTAACTCTTTCATCCCAGGCCCCTCAAAAATTTCACAGACAATACCACAATGATGTGGTATGTCAACTAGCAAGGAGGCACAAGGCCCTATATTCTTGGCAGACTAGCTCTTCAGGTCTGAGATATAGCTGTCCATTTTCAAGTGACTCTTCAGGTTTTCCCCTCAGAGTATAATCTAGTGGCAGACTGTTTGAGCAGGTCTAGCACACAAGCTCACAAATGGATGCTTCACAGAGAGGTATTCTTCAGGTAGATCTTTTTGCCTTCACTCTGAACAGACAAATTCCTGTCTTCTTTTCCAGAGTCCCAAGTCCTTTAGTTTGGAAAATGGATGCCCTGTCTTTTCCTTGGAAGGGGATGTTTCTGTACACTTTCCCTCCCCTTCATCTCTTACCTCAAGTCTTGTACAAGATCAGGCAGTGACTCCCTTTCAGGCCAGACGCCATTGGTTCTCCCTTCTTTTTTCACTTGGCCAGAGGCAATTAACTCAAGATGTAATGGGATCCTATCTCGCCTACATTCATAACTGATGGGTCCGGAGCCGATCCGTCGGCTCCGACTCGGCCACTATACACTAGAGCGAAGTCTCTCATTGGCTGGGCTACCCCTTATCCCATAATGCACCACACCTGCTTCCCCAGATCTCGTTTGCCACTTTTCAAGCCGGACGTGGTCTCGACTTGGCTAGAGCCAAGTGATTTTTCTTGACCTTTTGGTCATTTTTGACTAGGGTTTCTGTCAGGATTTGAACAAACAGCTGTTTTAACAGCTTTGTGAGTGTTTGTGGTCAGTTTGGTGTAAAATTTAATTTTATTCCTTTTCGTGCTACTAGTGGACTGGGCAAGGCCCGTTTAAGTTAGAGGGCCTTTGCCCTTATTGTGTATTCTCTTTTTTTCTTGTAGTGTGACTGAATTAGTTTTCGGGCTAAACCCGTTTAAGTTAGAGGGCTTTAGCCCACATAGTTCCTTCTCTGTGTGTTTGACCTGTTGTGTCGGGCTAAGCCCGTTTAAGTTAGAGGGCTTTAGCCCATACATTTGTTACTGTTTTTTTCCTTGTTGTCAGTTACCTGTTTTTTTTCTTCTGAAAATGTCTAAGGAGCAAAAGTTAGGCTTCAAAAAGTGTACAAAATGTAATTATAAAATGTCTATTACAGACAGCCATGCTGTCTGCGTGTACTGTTTAGGGCCTAAACATTTACAGGATACTTGCAGTGTGTGTCACGCTTTTTCCTCCAGGGTTCTCCAGGAGAGAAAAAAACAAATTGATACTTAGGGGTTTGATTAAGCCTTCATTTGAAGAAGCTTTGGCTTCATCTCCAGCTTCAAAAAAGAAGAGATCGTCGGCTCCGACCAGTCCGTCGGGCCCGACACCCAAGAAGCATAGATCGTCAGCTCTGACCAGTCCGTCGGACCTGACAGCTAAGAAACAAGGGTCGACTTCTTCTTCCTCGGCTCCAATGGCTTCGGAGCCGATGGCTGAAGGGTCTGCCTCGGTGCTTCTTTCCTCGGCTCCATTGGTGTCGGAGCCGCAGGTTAGTGCATCGAGAGGCCAATCACCTACCTCGGCTCCCTTGGTCTCGGAGCCGTTGGAGGTGTGCAGCTCAGACTCTTCCCCCTCGGCTCTGGAGCCTCCTTCGGCACCGACACTGTTGCAAACGGTCCCGGTCTCGGGTCCGATAGTGCTGGAACCCTTTCGGAGCCGATCCCCTGCTTTGTCGGAGCCGAGGCAGAAGTCTTCTCGGCCCCAATCTGTTTCCTCCAAATCCTCTAGGTTATCGGATTCGGATTTGGATAGGGTTATCCAGAGGCTGTTCCAGTCCCCAGCTTTTACTAAAATGATCTCGGCTCCAGCCCACGCGGCTTCGGAGCAGACTCCACATCCCATGCATTTGATTCCTCCTCCGACCCCCTTGGAGCCGTTGGAGTCGGTGCAGGTAGAACGGAGCGGAATCGGCCAGTCGGAGCAGGGACCCCCTCAGAGTTTCTCTGCTCCGACTTTCATTCCTACCCTGTCCTCGGTGTCAGGGTTTGGTACCAGGTCTTCCTGGGCGGGGGCCAAGGGCAACACTGTAGAGCTCGCCTCTTCGATGCCCAGTCTTCCCCTCGGAGCATCGGCCGCAGGTATTCCCGGTACCGCCGTGGTCTCTCAGCAAGTGCCCTCTGCAGAGTCTGGAGGTCCTGCTTTTGAGGCCATGAGGAGTGCACTGGCCATGTCCTTGCCGATTCAGCAGGTTTCTTCCTCACCGTCCCAAGTTTTGGGTACTGGTGCCTCTGGAGACATTCTTTCCCACGACAGTGGGGCCCCAGGGCCTGAGGATACCCCCTTGGGGGGTTCCCTTCTTCCGGGGGGTCCTTCTGAATCTGCTTTGGATGAACCCCCAAGGAAGAAACTGTTTAAGAGGAAGCACGTTGATTCCCAAGATGAATCCGTCACTTCAGATACTGACCTCGATGATGCGGAGGGGTCCCCTAAATCGTCCTCGGATGACGTCTCTTTCTCGGATATCCTTGAGATCTTGAGACAGAGAGGCGATTGGCAATCCAACGCCCCTACCGCTGAGGAGTCAGTTTTCCTCAAGGCCTTTGGGGCCCAGCCTTCCTCCTCCTGGGTGTCTCCACCCTTCGACGAGTTATTGGACCTAATCTCTCGGAGGTTGTGGGAGCATCCTGATACGGTGGAACCGGTGCCTGCCAGACCCAATAAGTTTCTTTCAGCCCCTCCCCAGAAGGAATTCCTCACTAAGGGTGTTGCAGTTGATGCTATGGTGGTGGCATCTGCCACTCAGCAGGACGTGGCAGAGGCTTCAACGTCTATTCATCCTCCTAATAAGGATTCTAGGAGCATGGATAGGTACGGGAAGCGTACCCTTTCTTCAGCGACCTTTACCATGCGGTCGCTGAACTATCTATGTCATTTTACAAGGCTCCAAAGGGACCTCCTCAAGGAGTTAGGAGAGTCCCTTGTGGGTAACCTTCCTGAGGCGTTAGCACAGACCGTAGGTGCCCAGATGACTACCCTAACTTCTATTGTCAACTCGTCCATGAGGCTCATTTGCTATGCAGCCGAAGGGGCGAGTAGAGCAGCGGGTACAGGAGTGGCTCTTAGGAGACAAGCCTGGTTACGCTTGTGTCCACTCGCGTAGGCCTTTAAGTCTTCCTTCGCCGACGCCCCCTTTGATGGGTCTTCTTTGTTTGGACCAAAGGTGAAGGACACTCTGACTCGGTGCGAGCAGGAGGGCAAGACCTTGACTGCCGTTGGGGCCCCTTTTTCCGCTCCCTCTAGACCTTATCCCAAGGCCCAGAGAGGAGGGAAAATGTAGTTCAGGAAATCCCAAAAGTTCTTCTCTACTCCACCGAGTGATCCCCCCTCCAGAGGCAGGGGGGGATTCAGGAAGACGCCGCCCTAGAGGTGGCAGAGGCCCCCATTACTCTGGAGACCGCGACTCCTTTCGTGGTTCCTCCTACCCTCAACGTCCCTAGGATGTGGCCCGGCTGTGCTTCTCCGGAGCCGTCGGGTCGTTTTGCGAAACACCCACAGGCTTGGGAATCGATAACCAAGGATCAGTGGGTGCTTCGCATTGTAACCGGAGGTTACCTCATCCCCTTTTTCAAGCCCCCTCCTCCTACAAGGAGAATTCCGGACGTGCCACCCAGTCAGCGGGATCTGGCAACCGAAGAAGTTTCAAAGCTGCTAAGCAAAGGGGTCATCCAGCCTGTCCCCGCTGACCAGATCGGATCAGGAACTTACTCAAGATTATTTTTGGTGCCAAAAAAGACAGGGGACGTAAAGCCCATTTTGGACCTCAGCCTTTTAAATCGTTTTGTCAAGAAGTCCAAGTTCCGGATGGTCACCCTTCAGTCCATTCTCCCGTTATTGGCGAAGGACGTCTGGATGTGCTCCATAGACCTCAAGGACGCTTACTATCACATATTGATACATCAGGAGTCCAGGAGTCATTTACGCTTCCGCCTAGGAACCAGTCATTTTCAGTTTCGTGCACTGCCCTTTGGTCTCACCACAGCCCCCAGGGTGTTTACCAAGTGTCTGGCAGTGGTGACAGCTCACTTGAGATGTCACGGATTCCAAGTGTTTCCCTATCTCGACGACTGGCTCCTCACTGCCACCTCCAAGCATCTATTGATTCGAGCACTGATGGCCACAGTAACCTTGGGTCTCTCGCTGGGAATCACCTTCAATTGGAAAAAATCTGTGCTGCAGCCATCTCAGCGTATCACCTTTATAGGCACAGAGTTAGACACAAAAAGGATGTGGGCATTTTTGCCATCAGAGAGAATTCTGGTTCTACAATCATAGGTTCTAAATTTGTTACCTAAATCTCGAGTTCCTGCCAGACAGATTCTTCAGTTATTGGGTTCGATGGCTGCATCTATCCTCCTAGTACCATTAGCCAGGCTACACATGCGGGTGCTGCAATGGCTATTATCGGTTCAATGGTCATACCAAGAACTTCCCCACCTAGTTCTGATTACGGACAGTTGTCGTCGGGACCTCCGTTGGTGGCTATGTCGGTCCAACCTGGACCGGGGGCGTCCTTTCGCCCTTCAGCCCCCTGTTGCTACAGTGACCACGGACGCCTCCCAGATAGGGTGGGGGGGGTCATTATCTGGACAGGTCTGTCCAAGGCACTTGGCAGGATTGCGAAGCGCATCTTCACATCAATATCCTGGAAATGAGAGCGGTGCTTCTGGTTTTACAAGCACTTCATCATGCTCTCCCCCAAGGTACTATTGCGATTCTATCCGACAACATGTCGGTAGTTTGGCACATAAATAAGCAGGGGGGAACCAGGTCCTATCCCCTTTGCAGGGAGGCCATGAGAGTATGGCGCTGGGAAATAGCCTCTCGACATTTCTTAGTAGCCACGCACATTCCGGGAAAAGCCAATGTGATTGCAGACAGGCTCAGCAGGACTCTCCTGTTGCCCCACGAGTGGTCCCTCAACAACAGAGTGGCTGCGCAGATCTTCACCAAATGGGGTCTCCCTTGTTGCGACTTGTTCGCCAGCCCCAACAATGCGAAGTGCAGAGAGTTCTTCACTCTGACACCCTCTCAAGGACAGTCTCCCAGGGACGCTCTAGCCCACAATTGGCCCCCCGGTCTGCTTTATGCCTTCCCCCCGATTCCCCTTCTCCCAAAGGTGATTCAGAAGGCTCTTCATGTTGGATGCCACATGATTTTGGTCGCCCCACATTGGCCCCGTCAGGTTTGGTTCCCATTTCTCCAGAAGTATACGGTACAGGGCCCCTGGATTCTGGACCCAGTGCCAGATCTGTTATCCAATCCATCGGGACACTGTCATCCGTCCCTCCGGTCGCTGCGACTGGCTGCTTGGTTACTCCACTTCCATCCTTAGTTAGAGATCTTGTCTTCTTCCCACAAGCCGTCTACCGTTAAGCTGTATTCCAGCAAATGGAAAAGGTTTGTTTGTTGGGCCCAGCAGCGAGGCATTGATCCTCTTAGGTCTTGGAATTTCTTGCTTCATTGTTTCATTCTGGCTCTTCAGTCTCCACACTTAAAGTTCAACTGGCGGCTATATCTAATTTTCATGTTGCTATAGAGCCTTCTTTAATGGCTAACAGACTTTGCAAGTCCTTTCTTAAGGGAGCCTGGCTCCTCAGGCCTCCTATGGCTCATCCCGTGCCCCCTTGGGACTTAAATTTGATTCTGGCTTCCTTAACTGCCCGTCCCTTTGAGCCGGCAGCCACTTGTGATGTAAAATTCTTGTCATGGAAAACTGCTTTTCTAGTGGCAATAACTTCTGCTAAGCATGTTTCAGAGCTTCACGCTCTCTGTTCTTCCCCTCCTTATTTGATCTTTCACAAAGACAGAGATTCCCTTAGATTGAATCCATCCTTTTTGCCTAAGGTAGCATCCCCTTTATGTATTCAGCAATCATTGGAGCTCCCAGTTTTCTTTCCAAATTTTTCTAATGGAGCAGAATATACCTTCCACCAGTTGGATGTTCACAGGCAACTGCGTTTTTACTTGGATAGGACCACTCAGACTCGAAAATCTGACCAACTGTTTGTGTCTTTTGCGGAGAATAGGTTAGGTCTTCCAGTTGCCAAAGCCACCATTGCCAAATGGATTAAGGATAGCATCTCTTTCATTTATTCCCAGTCAGGCAGAGAGTTGCCTTTCCCAGTCAAAGCTCATTCTACCAGGGCTATGGCCACCTCTGTAGCTTTTCATTCCAAAGTTTCAATAGATGATATTTGTGCGGCTGCTACTTGGTCTTCTCCGCACACCTTAATTTCTCATTACAAGCTTGATGTGGCTTCCCGAGGCAGAGTTTCATTTGGTTCCACATTTCTCAGGAGTGTGTTCCAGTGAGCCACCCGGGATTTTAGGTGCTAGGGACGCTGTCCCATCAGTTATGAATGTAGGCGAGATAGGATCCCATTACATCTTTTAGTTATGTACTTACCATAACTTTGGATGTATGGGATCCATCTCGCCTACATTCATACATACCCACCCTCCTTCCCCCTACCTTTTCGATTTGGAGGAAACATTGGTCTTGCTGAGCTCTTCTCTGGAAGGGCTCTAGTTGGTTACTGTTATTGGTATGTGTTTCTGTACCTATATGTATGTATGAAAGCGAACAAACAAGATCTGGGGAAGCAGGTGTGGTGCATTATGGGATAAGGGGTAGCCCAGCCAATGAGAGACTTCGTTCTAGTGTATAGTGGCCGAGTCGGAGCCGACGGATCGGATCCGGACCCATTAGTTATGAATGTAGGCGAGATGGATCCCATACATCCAAAGTTATGGTAAGTACATAACTAAAAGTTAACTCAGCAGGTAGATCATCTAACACGAGACGGGGTCTCTTATCCATCCTCACTTGTCCACTCTTCAGCTGACATTGTGGATGATAAGAATTTTGATCCCTTTCAGGCATCTATTTTTCCTGAGGAAGTGTTTTGGGTTTTGCAGAAAACCAGGAAACCCACTACCAGGAAATCATATATTTCCAAATGATAAAGATTTTCTGTCTGGTGTCTGTCTCACCATCAGGCCCCCCCCCCCCTTGGAGGTTTCTCTGGTTCCCTCTTATTTGTATGATCTGCTCTATGTCGGGTTAGCATATTCTTTTGTTAAATCTCACCTGTCAGCAATTTCTGCTTGTCTGCACTTACATCTCCCTTTGGCCTTAGATTTGAGGTCAAGCAGATTCATAAAGGCGTCCTTCCTATTAGGTCTCCCAGAAAGTCCATTCCGCCTTCTTGGGACCTTAATTTTGTTCTTGAAAGATTGACTTGGATTCCTTTTGAGACTGCTCTTCAGCTTCCTTACAACATTGTACTTGGAAGACTGTTCCCCTTTTGGCTCTCACTTCAGCCAAGGTAGTCTCTCAACTGTCATGGCCTTTCCTCCTTTCCTAGTTTTCCACAGAGGCAGGGTGTCTCTTTGTACTAATCCTTCTTTTATGCCCAGCGTGATTAATGAGATTTCCCTTAATCAGTGTGTTCAGCTTCCCTCTTTTTTCCCTTCTCTGCAGTCTGCCAGTGAGAAGGTTCTTAACACCTTCAATTTACATAGACAGCTCAGATATTATTTGGCCCCCAGTGAGAGATCCTCCACCTCCGTGGGATCTAAATTTGATTTTAGCTTCTCTAATTTTGCCCCCTTTCGAACCTGCAGCTTCTTGTTCCTTGAAGTTTTTATCTTGGAAAACCCTTTTTCTGGTAGCTCTTACTTCAGCCAGAAGAGTTTCGGAAATTCAGGCTCTTTGTATGCGTCCTCCGTACCTAGTGTTCCACAATGACAGGGTTGCTCTCAGGACTAATTCTTCTTTCCTTCCTAAAGTCTTTTCAGAGAATAACTTGAATCAGTCCACAGACCTTCCAGTGTTTTTTCCTAACCACACCAACAGGGCGGAATATAAATTGCATCACTTAGATGTTCACAGGCAACTATGCTTTTATTTGCATAGAACTAAGGACATCAGAAAATCGTACCAACTTTTCCTGTCTTATGCTGAGGGTAAACAAGGTCTTCCAGTCTCCAAAGTACCCTTATCCAGGTGGTTGACTACTATCATCATATTTATCTATCAACTGAGGAATAAAGAATTGCCAGTTAAACCAAAAGGTCACTCCACCAGAGCTTTAGCCACTTCTGTGGCCTTTCAGGCGAGGTTGCCCATGGAATCTATTTGTGCTGTGGCTACGTGGGCCAACCCACATACTTTCATTTTGCATTATAAGTTGGATGTGGTTTCCAGGAGCAGAGCTGATTTTGGTTCCACTGTTCTGAAGACTTTGTTCCGATGAGCCACCCAGGATTTTAGGTGCTAGGAACGCTGTCCCAACCAGCAAGAATGAAGGCGAGATAGACAACTTAACATAAAGAAGTTATGTACCTACCATAACATTCCATGTTAGTTGTCTTCTTCTCGCCTTCTTTCTTGCGTCCCACCCTCCATCCCCCTATTCTAGTGGACAGAGAAGAGTTCCTTATGGTTTTTCACTGGCTGAGTCTTCTCTGGCTGTTCCTTTCTGCCTAGGAGCCTCTCTGGTAGGATTATGCATTCTAGGATAGGATTCTTTCCTTATTATGTCTGCAGTTAGACTTACCAAACGAGATCTGGGTATCTAGCGCCAGGCATCATGGGATATAGGGTGACCTCGAGCCAGTAAACAGCTCTCGAGCTTTTGAAGATGGCCGAGTCACAGCTGAGGATCTGCTCCGAACCCAACCAGCAAGAAAGAAGGCGAGAAGAAGACAACTAACATGGAACGTTATGGTAGGTACATAACTTCTTTTTTCTTTTACCTCCTGAGGAAGCGTGCTCTAGGACAGGAGGGGACAGAAGAGTTTTGTCTAGTGGATGTGGAATAATTCACTGGAAAAGGATTTCTTCCCACTGCCATCTGTACTCTTTCTGAATCAGTCTCAGAACCCATTTGTTTGAAATTATCTAAAATGGAGATTCAGACTTTCTGGAAGGGATAAGTGACTGCCAGGGTGGATGTGGGGGACTAAGGCCCCTACATAGTCATTCTGACTTATTTGGCTGTCCTTTGTTTTTTCTGTTCTTGCATTCCTTTGGGAACATCCCTGCAATTGTTTTGCAAATGCCTGCTTACCAACATTTTGTTGAGACTGTTTTGTTTCTTGACAAAATTGTATGAGGGAGCAGAAAAAACATTGGAAAATTTAGAGGACGGCTGCAAAATCTGAGAGATTCCCTGTATCCGTTTTAGCCCTCTCATCACATTTTTAATCACCTCTGGCAGAAGGACCAGAAACTAAATCCCTGGGTCACGTCTGGGATAAGTGTATAAAAATTTGAAAGACTGAGGACATTTGTACATTCTGTGTACTTTCTTTGGTGCAGCAGGCTGTCTTTCAGTGAAACCAGAAATTGTGACAAATGCACATTCCAGTACTGGCAGCGCTGGGGGGATGGGAGGAGGTTTGGGGAATTTCATTTGTAACATTTCATAGTGTTTTCTGAGGGACTGAGAAACCTCAGTATTCTCTCACTGAAAACACTGGCACATTCTGGAAATAGTCTCAGAAAGAGAATCATTGACAGGGAGATTCAGAAAACAGGATCTCTGAGTCTGAATCAGAATTCTGAACAGAAAAAAATTGTATTTGTCCCATCACATTTTTCTCTTACCAGAAACCACGTGATAAGAAAGGTCAGTGACCTGTATACAAGAACCCAACTTAATAAACTACTTCTGTCCAGAGAAACTGGAGCAGGAAAATATATATGTTTAGTTTTCTTTTTGACAGGAAAATTAAGACAAACATGATTTTTCATGGCATCAGTATGACTGCAATAGCTTCCCCAGACATGGGCAAGACATTCTGGTTAAGCAGGGACACCTTGCCTGCCTTTTTTTCGAATACCAACAATAGTGGCTCTAGCTTGCCCACTAAGGGGATCCCAACAGCCACAGAGGACATAGCTAACCTGTGGTCCTTAGTGGCTTTGTGGGAAACACCAGAGGGATCAGAGGAAAAAGTGTTCTGGGAAAATCAGCTTTGGCCACAGCAGTCACCCATCTGTGGCTCAGGCAAATTGCTAGCCTCTTGTGGTGGCAAAGGCTGTTTAGTTAACTTTTTCTTTTTTTTTTTTTTTTTTTTCTTTTGGCTAAAGGAAGGACTGGTAGTTTGTTACATGGTCAGGCCAAAAATTATGCCTTCTTCCTGTGAAAAATAAGCAGCTTAAGTTGGTAAAATTTCAAAAGTAGTATTGAGTCACTTTCCCAACAAAAACACAGTAAAAAGCACTCTGATACACCTTGCCAACCCCAAAAATAATTCAAACACAGTTTCTCCATAGAAAAAAATATTTTAGACTGTATAAATCAACTTTCAAACTGCGAAACACCAAAGTGTGCTGCTGTTTAAAAATACAGCAAAGTCTCATTATAGCCAATAAAAATACATACTCCTAGCAAAGAAAAACACTTTCCCAGGAAAAAATCACTTTTCCACATAGGAAAGTAAATTTAAACATTCAAACTAATATGGAATAAAAAGTAGCCGTGAACCAAATCCACAACACACCTTTAATGACTAGTACAATCACAAATATAGCGATAGTTGAGCGCTTTCACCCCCAAAACTAATTTTTTCACTTTCTACTTCAAAGATACAGTTCTGGTTAGCAATTCTAGATAATCTAACACACTGTCATTTTGATGGATAGTGTGGCAGCTGTTAAAATGTAAGAAACTATTAGAATATGTAGGTTTTCTATAAATGGACGAATCAAAACCTCTCTTTACCCTGTTTTTAGTTAAAGAAATAGTCAAATGATTGATTTTATCAAAACTAAATTCCATAGTGAATTTTAACAAATCCAGTCATGGACTCTAAATATTGAAGGGATTGATTCAATTTATCAACTGTTCTTGTCCAAAAAAATAACAATATTGTCCAAGAAACATCCATATAAAGACCAACAATTGAGAGGGAGATACATATTAATTTTCCCAAAAAGCCATTATCGACTTAGCAAACATGGGAGCACACGACGTCCCCATGCCCCTCCTTGTTACTTAAACAGATAACCTTCAAAAATAATAAAATTGTTACTCAGAACCAAATCCCTTAAGACTTTTAATGTCATAATTCTATTGTGGTCCAGTTTAGTGTTGAAATAAAAAAATTCATAAAACCAATCCAAACACAGATTGTGGGGGATAACAGAATATTAAACCAAGAAGAAACTTCTCAGTGTGGAGGGTGTGATGTTTGCATCCTAAATTAGATTAAGCAGTTAGTTCACTTAATAAAAATCAAACTGTAAACTATAACTTTAAAATACCCAAATAGAAAATGGTTGGTAGTCCACAGTTGAGGTAAAAATGGAATATTCTTTATTGAAACACACAAACAAGTGATCCTAGTTGAGTTTAATGGAAAACATCAAAAACATTCCTTATATATATATATATATATATATATATATATATATATATATATATAAAATCAGGTTGTTTGGAGCAAGGGAGTAGTTACAGAGGGTGGTTCTGTTAAGAACAATAAAAGCATTAAAATCATTCCTTTAGTCAAGTCCCCCTTAACACCATAGTGTAATCAGAGACTGTGCTAACTAAAAGTGAATTTAGAAAGCTAGAGAAAAATTATAATCTAAGACTAGTTTATTAACAATTTGTATAGGCTAACCAACTAATCAAAACTATTAAGAAACTAAAAAATGACTAGCTGTCTAACAAAAAGATCTACCAACGGACATCTATCAGAATAAATATACAACTTTGTCACAAAGACATGCATCTGGAACATTTCTCCCCGGGCCTCCTCTGAAAATTGGCTTTGTTCCAAGTCGGACTTTCCCGGTTAACAAATGTTAAATAAAATAAACTTTTAACAAAGATTGCTTTCGTATCAAATAAATACTTCATCAGTTTTGTGTGTCAAAAACAAATCATAATATGAATGAACTTGTATAGATATACAACTGAAAACCTAAGTAGGATGAAAAACATAAAAATAAATGCTAAGCTGGAAATACAATGATAAATGTTAAAGTACTATCGGATCTGTTAAAGTGTGTCATCTAACTAAGAAAACAATTAGTTTAAGAGTGTAAGATTGCACTTGAGTAATTGCAACATTTAAAGCAGAAAGAAAAAAAAGAAAAAGACTAGCCCCATGCACTCGTTGTGCACTATCAGACTAGCCCCATGCACACGTTGTCAGACTAAGCCCATGCACACGTTGTGCACTATCAGACTAGCCCCATGCACACGTTGTACACTATCAGACTAGGCCCATGCACACGTTGTGCACTATCAGACTAGCCCCATGCACATTGTGTGCACTATCAGACTTTCACTGCCTGAAAGGGAAAAAAATGTAACAAAAGTGGACAGTTTAAAATCTAAAGTGGCATTTAATGTGCAGCCATCAAAAATTATTAATATATACAAGACACCTAAAATATATCCTTTATAACATTGTAAGTTAGTGCTAAAAGAAGTAAACAGTGTTTGATATTTGCTTTTAAGCACAGTATAAGCAAGTAATGTCAGCATTAATCAGTCCCATATCAGTCTTTTAAAGTTTCAGCTGCCACAGTAGTTCACATTTTTCTAAAAGATTAGGGGATGCCTCCTTCCAGTTCCAAAAGGTCCACGTGGTGAATAATTTGAAATTTAAAGCCAGTGGGTCTTTTGTGCAGCAGCAGGTGCTGAGCCAGTGCGTTATTCTTGCACTTCGCTCTAATTTCAGAAAGATGGCCAGAAATCCCTTTTTAAGTGTGTTGAGCGTTTTCCCCACATAAAATGCTTCACAGTCATTGCAAACCACCTGCATTGAGTTAGTCACCTCCTGCTTTGGTTTTAATAATTTTCTTTAAATACGGCAGAACAACATGTTGCCCTCCTGTATGTGCTGACAAAAGATACAACTGGTTCTATACTTATTGGTACATTTATCCTTTGGTCTGGGCCTACCTTCAACCCAATTCCTGATGTTCCTGGCTTTCCTGTACACAAAGGAAGGAGCTTGTCCAAGGATGTCCATTAAATATGAGCTTTCAGTGATTATGGTGCAATTCTCTCTAATAACATTAACGATGCTGTAATAGTCAACAGTAAAAGTCAAGATACAACTGTCTTTTGATTTGTTGTCCATAGATTTCTTTAACACCCTCCTATAAGGCCTCTTAAGTGCTGGTGCATTTGTACTTTTTAGTTCAATTATAGGTTCCAAAATGCTTCTTAACATATTGTTTTCGTATCCCCTCACCAAAAAGTAATTTTCAAGTTCATTTAGGTTCTTAAGAACGGGTTCCATTTTTGTGGGGATCCTAGCCAACATATAGCACTGGGACTTAACAATGTTATATTTCATTCTGGTGGTATGGAGAGACTTTCTCTGCCCAGAAAATCCCAGGAATCCCTATAAAGATGTTGAATATTCAAGACTACTCCTTTAGGCTGCTGGTCAATAAATTGTGCTGTAGGAAATGTCTTTGATGCTTTTGCATCAACAATTGTTGAAAAAAGAGGATCCACCTGCTTTTTATGAATCCTAGGGATTCTAAAAATCATGGGAATTCTGGGGTTGTGTACATACAAATATTGAAACTCACTATACGAATTAAATTCATTCATCAAAAGTTCTTCCAATACCAAGTCGAGTTTCCTATATGCTATATTCATCTGATTAAGGGAAACTTCCTCAAAGGTGTCTCTATATAGCAATGTGAACATTCAGTTGCTATAATCGTTAACATTCATTGCCACAGCCCCCCCCCCATCTGATTTCATAATTCTAATTTGTTTATTATTGATAACAGTTTTTAGTAAAATCCAGTCATCATTAAATTGGCTGGGATAGACTTCTTATTGTTGTGATAAGTCATATTTCTGATTTCAACCTCACAAACCCTTTCAAATACTGAAATAATAGGATGTGCAGGAGGATTAAAAATGCTAGGCTTTTTACAACTTGGCTCATTCAAAAAATAATACTACTAACCCCAATATTAAAATAAAAACATAAATTTAGATGTTATGTAGTCCAATCTCGCCTTCATTCTTACCCATGGGTTCGGAGCTGAACCGCAGCTCCGACTCGGCCATACACTAGAGGTCTTCAATTGGCTCGTGGCTAAGAGGTATCCCATCATGCAACAGGTCTATTCCCAAGATCTCGTTTGCCACTCGTTACGCTCAGATGTGGTCTCGCTTTTGGCCGTGGTTAAGTATACTGTTTATAAACTTTTTATAAACTGTTGACTTGTTGTTGCTCAAAAAAGCTATTTTCATAGCTCTGTGTGTGTGGTAGTGGTGTTTACTGCCTTTGTTTTGCTTCTCTTGCTGTTTTTTGTGGCCTTGTCGTTGGCCGTTTTTGGTATCCCGTTCGTTTCCTTTCCCCAAGGGCTAGGCCCATTTAAGTTAGAGGACCTAGCCCTCCCTATTGTTTCTGTGTGGTCTTTGGTTGGTGCTCCATTCTATAAGCGTTTAATGTTGTTGTGTCTGGCTAGTGGTGCTATCCTGCTTTTGTTTCCCCGGGTTAGGCCCGTTTAAGTTAGAGGACCTAGTCCTCCCTGCTGTTTTTCCCGCCGGTTTCTAGGCCATTTTAGTTAGAGGCTCTGTTTCTCGTGCAGGGTTAGTTGGGTCTGGTGTGTGTACGTATTCCTTTCAGCATGTCCAAGGATTCTAAGGAACACAGGCCTTCGGGCTTTAAAAAGTGTGTTGAATGCAACAATAAAATGTCTTTGACTGATGGGCACTCTGTGTGCGTGTATTTCTTGGGGGCTATTCACCTCCAAGAGTCCTGCTTGTTTTGTCATTCCTTCAGTCCCCATGTGCTACAGGAGAGGAATAACAAGCTAATTTTTAAAGGACTGCTTAAACACTCCTTCGAGGAAGACTTGGCTAAGTCTTCCAGTGCATTATCCTCTCCAGCTAAAAAGGACAAAAAGACTTCTAAGAAGCGCTCTCCAGCTCCGTCCGTTTCTTCTGAGCCGCCGGAGAAAGTTGCTAGAACAGCTTCTCCTTCTTCGGTTCCATTGCCCTCGGTGCCAACAGAAGGTAGTGGTCTTGACTTAGTCCGTATTGGCTCCCAGCCTTTCGGAGCTGGTCACGGATATTTTGGTTTGGAGCCGGTCTCCTGTTATTCGACCGGTTTCTCCTTCATGCAAGTCCCCTTCTGTAGGTTGATCCAGATCTCCAACATTATCCTCCAGGTCTTCCAGGACCCTTTCCGATGAGGACATTGATAGGGTGGTGAAGAGACTGCTTCAGTCATCGGTGTTGGCCAAATTGATTTCTGCTCCGACCCAGTCGGCCCCAGAGCCTATGGCCTCTTCATCCTTTGTTGTTCATCCTTCGAGCCTTTCTCGGCCTTCGGAGCTAGAGCTGTCGGTTCCGACGGGTGCCGTTAGGTCGGTTCCAGTAGCCTTGCCTGGCCTCTCGGTTCCGATTTCTGCTCCATTACCCTGTCAGCGCCGTCCACGGTTCTCCGGTCGGACCCGAGGGGGAGGCATCGGATCGATCTTCATCGGTTTCGAGCCTTCCTCTCGGTGCTTCGGCTCGAGGGAGCTTTGACCCAACATCTGCTTCGAACCTCATCTTCTTGGTGCAGAGGGCTAGTACTGTTTCCTCTACAGTTAGTCGGCCTTCGCAGCCAGGGGGATCAGCCTTCAAGGTTATGAGGAGCGTGCTGGCCAGGTCAGCTGCATCCTATGGCACCAATACTTTGCCCCCTCCAGCACTGGTGTCAGTTTCGGTTCATGCTCTATCCATGGGCAGCAGAGACCCTAAGCCTCAGGATACCTCCATGAGTGGTCCCCAACTTTCTGACGTCTCCCCAGAGTTTTTGCGTGATGAGCCCGCCAGAAAGAGATTGTGTAAGAGGAAACACCTTGACTCCCCGAATGAGTCTCTCACAGACACTGACCTTGAGGAGTCGGGGTCCCCCAAGTCGTCTTATGAAGATATCTCTTTTTCAGATATCCTGGAGATTTTGAATCAGAGAGGCGGCTGGCCCTTCAGATCCCCTTCTGATGAGGAGTCGGTGTTCCTGAATGCTAAGATGAGATAAGATGAACTACTAGATCTTGCCTGTCGAAAGGTGTGGGAAACCCCTGACACTGTGGAACCAGTCCCTAGGAGACCCAATAAGTTTTTGTCTGCCCCCTCTGACAAGGAATATCTAATTAAAGGCATCCCAGTAGATGCCATGGTGGTGGCAACGGCAACCAAGAAGGAACTTGCTGAAACTTCGTCTACCGTCCATCTGCCTAACAAGGAGTCCTGGGCTATAGACAGGTATGGGAAGCATGTGTTTACCTCAGTGGCCTTTACATTGCAGTCGCTGAACTACTTGATGCATTTTACAAGGCTCCAGAGAGCTCTTTTAAAAGAGCTAGGAGATTCTCTACAGGGTAACATTTCTGATGCCATGGCACAGAAGGTCAATGCACAGATGTCTACCCTAAATTCCCTTACCAACTCCTCCATGAGGTTGATCTCATATGCAGCTGAAGGAGCGAGTAGGGCAGTGGGTTCCAGAGTCTCTCTCAGGAGACACTCCTGGATGCACCTGTGCAATTTTGCAGAGGCCTTCAAGTCTATGTTCACCAGCACCCCCTTTGATGGTTCATCGTTGTTCGGAACCAAGGTGAAGGACACTCTCACTTGGTGCAAACAGGAAGAGAAAACCCTGTCTGCCATGAGAGTCCATTTTTCCATGCCTTCTAGACCTTATCCCAGGGTCCAGAAGGGTGGGAATATGTGGTTCAGAAAGTCGCAGAGATTATTTCTGGGCGCACAAAGTGATTCCCACTCCAAAGGCAGGGGAGGGGTGGAAATTCAAATAGACGCCACCCTAGTGGCAGAGGAGGCCCGCGTAACCAGGGGGACCATGATTCCTTTTGTGGTTCTCCCTACCAGCGCTCTTGAAGAGAGGCCCGACTGTACGTCTCTGGAGCTGGTCGGGGGTCACATTTCTTTATACCCAGAAGCCTGGCAAGACATTACCCAAGACGACTGGGTATTAAAGATATTTTTCATAGGTTATCATATTCCCTTCTCTTCTCCTCCCCCCACCAACCAAGACAATCCCAGACATTCCACCCAGTCACAGGGATTCCGCAACTTTAGAAATAAAAAAGTTGCTGTCAAAGGGAGCCATCCAGCCTGTCCCCGCCAACCAAGTAGGATTAGGGACTTACCCCAGATTATTTTTGGTGCCGAAAAGAACGGGACCTGAGACCCATCTTGGATCTCAGCCAATTGAACCTTCATGTACAAAAGTCCAAGTTGGGCATGGTCACCTTACAGTCAATACTCCCTCTGTTAGGAAAAGATGTGTGGATGTGCTCCATCGACCTCAAAAATGCTTACTACCATGTCAAGATGGACAGGGCATCGATAAGTCATCTACGCTTCTGGTTGGGAGCCAGTCATTTTTAGTTCCGTGCTCTGCCCTTTGGTCTCACCACAGCCCCCAGGGTGTTCACCAAATGCATGGCAGTGGTAACGGCTCACTTGAGACGTCAGGGATTCCAAGTGTTTCCGTACCTGGACGACTGGCTCCTTTCTGCCACCACCAGGCATCTACTGTTACAGACCAGGGATGCCACCATTACACTGTGCCAAAGGTTAGGGATTACTCTAAATTGGGAAAAATCTGCCTTGTTGCCGTCGCAGCGTGTCACTTTTATTGGTGCTGAGCTAGATACGGTGCTCATGAAGGCCTTCTTACCAGAAGAGAGAATTCAGGCTCTACAACAGCAGGTCTACACCTTACTACCATTGAGGAAGGTCAAGGCAAAAGTGGTCCTCAAGTTATTAGGGACCATGGCTGTCACGATCATGCTAGTTCCACTTGCCAGACTGCACATGAGGGTTCTTCAGTGGCTGCTTTTCGCCCAATGGTCACTACAGCATCTTCCACTCTCCCATTCTATTCTGATTACAGACACGTGCAAGCGGGATCCACGCTGGTAACTTCAGGCCAGCAATCTCAACGTGAGCAAGCCTTTTGTCCCATCTTCTTCAGTTGCCACGGTGACCACGGATGCCTCCCAGATCAGGTGGGGGGCATTATCTTGGCAGGACTGTCCAAGGCACGGGGCAGGATCACAAGACCCATTTGCATATCAATGTCTTGGAGATGAGAGCAGTGCTATTAGCGTTACAAGCACTTCAGAGCTTTCTCCCTCTAGGGACAATTGCAATCCACTCAGACAACATGTCAGTGACATGGTACCTGAACAAACATGGAGGAACCAAATCATACCCCCTTTGCAAAGAGGCACTTCGAGTTTGGCAGTGGGTGGTGTCTTCCCAACGCTTTCTAGTTGCAATGCATATACTGGGGAAGTCCAACTTGATTGCCGACAAGCTGAGCAGAGCTATCCTAATGCCTCACGAGTGGTCCCGGAGCAATTATGTTGAGGAAGAGATATTCCACAGATGGGTTCAGCCTTGCTGCGATCTATTTGCCAGCCCCCTCAATGCCAAATGCAGCAGCTACTTCACCCTTATTTCCCCGGAGGGGGAGATACCCAGGGACGCTCTGGCTCATGATTGGCCCTCTGGTCTTCTCTACGCCTTTCCACTGTTACCTCTGATATCAAAGGTCATTCAGAAAGCACAGTCTTTGGGAAGCAAAATGATCCTCATTGCCCCACACTGGCCTTGTCAGATTTGGTTTCCCTTCCTTCAACCCTATCTAATGGACAAGCCATGGATTCTGGACCCAGCTCCAGATCTGCTGACTCATATGTCAGGACAGTTCCATCCCTCCATCCAGACCCTCAAGTTGACAGCTTTGCTGTTCTAGTTCCGTCCTTAGTCAGGCTTCATGATTTTTCCCCGGAAGTGGTCCATATTCTGTCATCTTCCCACAAGCCTTCTACCAGGAAGATTTATTCCAGTAAGTGGAAGAGATTTTCTATTTGGGCCTGTGAGAGACATATTGATTCTTATACAGCGCCTATTTCAGCAATATTGGAATTTCTTTCTCAACTGTTCAGTCAGGGTTCAGCTGCAGCAACCATTAAAGTGCAAGTGGCAGTGATTTCTACCTTTCACGTTGCTAATGAGCCCAACTTTATGGCTCATAGGCTTTGTAGGGCTTTTCTGAGAGGGACATTGTTACTCCGACCTCCAGTCTTTGATCCAGTGATGCCATGGGACCTCAGTTTGTACTACAGAAGCTCCTTTTAACTCCCTTTGAGCCCGCAGCTACGTGTAACATTAAATTCTTGCCATGGAAGACAGTATTCTTGGTAGCCATAACTTCATCTAGGCGGGTCTCTGAACTCCAAGCATTATTGATTAGGCCACCTTATTTGGTGTTTCACAAAGATAGAGCCTCCTTAAGAACCAAGCCTTCTTTTGTTCCAAAGGTTGCTTCGGTTGTCGGTATCCATCAATCCATTGAGTTGCCTGTGTTTTTTCCTGAATTCTCCAACAAGACAGAATTTAAGTTTCATCAGCTAGATGTTCATAAACAATTGCGTTTCTATTTACATAGGAGAAAAGATTTCAGGAAATCAGATCAAATGTTTGTGTCATTTTCAGACACTAGATTTGGGGTTCCTGTTTCTAAGGTAACCTTGTCTCACTGGATCTCCAATTGCATCTCATTTATTATGCTTCCAATGGCAAAGAATTACCCTTAAAAGTGAAGGCTCATTCTACACGATCTGTGGCTACCTCAACTGCTTTTCAGGCTAGGATGTCTATGGATGATATTTGTGCTGCAGCAAGATGGTCTTCGCCTCATACCTTTATTAGTCACTACAAATTAGATCTGGTCTCTAGAGGCAGATCTTCCTTTGGTTCCATGGTGCTCAAGAGTATTTTTCACTGTGCCACCCAAGATCAAGGTGCTAGGTACACTGTCTCACAGGTAAGAATGAAGGCGAGATTGGACTACATAACAACAAGAAGTTATGTACTCACCATAACGTTCGATGTATGTAGTCCATCTCGCCTTACATTCTTACTAACCCTCCCTCCTTCCCCCTCCTGGAGGACCTGGAGGTATAGTCCCTGGGTGTCAGTAGTCCTTTCTGTTGGGGTTGTTCTTCTTCTCAGTGTGTACGTGTGTGAGCTTGCAGCAAACAAGATCTGGGGAATAGACCTGTTGCATGATGGGATACCTCTTAGCCACGAGCCAGTTGAAGACTTCGAGCTAGAGTATGGCCGAGTCAGAGCCGAGGTTCGTCTCGAACCCACGGGTAAGAATGTAAGGCGAGATGGACTACATACATCGAACATTATGGTGAGTACATAACTTCTTGTTTTCTCACAAATAGTTTAAAATCAATAAGCATGTCCACAATATCAGCCCTCTTGGCAGGAACAAAAGTCAGTCCCTTTTCAAATAAATCCAACCGGTCACTAGTTACCACTGCATCACTGAAGTTAAAAATCTTAAAATCACCAAAACTGCTCAAAACAATATCATTGCTGTTCAGTATCTGTAATGGTCTGCTCCGTTCGTCCCCTTCCCCTACTCCCTTTTATACATTGACTGTTGATTCTGATAAGTACTTTTTTATGTTTGTTGGTTCCTTTGCTGCTTGATAACTGTTCGGACCACCTTGGCGGAGGAAACTGCAAAGGTTCCTTCAATTGAAAATGTTCTCCTCGTTGTTAGTAGTATGCTGCACCTCTCCAATACTGTCCAAATTACTAACAAATGCTGGGTTAAAAGAATCCACATTCCGTGTTGATGGGGAGTGTCAATCATCTTGTACATACAATTAAGACAAAGAGGCTCGGATGTTCGTTTAAGTAGTTTATTGGGGTCTATATTAGAACATCGAAGTTTCAGAACTTCGAATGTTCTAATATTGACCCCTAGTAACCAAAAACTGATAACATCAAAAATTCAGAACAGCTAATTTTTTCCTAGGGAAAACATTTGCTGTTCCAAAACACATACACACAACATAAACACTCCAAACAAACAGCAATCCACACACATACATTTGAAATTTTACATGTAACCCTACACTAAACTGTACATACACCACTATCTACCCACTTACCTTAACCCAAACCCTAACCCTAAGGTCTGTCACTATCGCACACACACCTCACCTGCGCCCTAACCCACCTACACCCGCCTTAACCCTCACATCCACACATTTGCACACTTACCTGACCCGCGCCCTAACCCTAACTCACCTAACCCACCCTAACTCTCACGTCCACACAATCGCACACTTACCTGAACCCGACCCGTAACTTTCCACCACAGTGCTGAAAATAACGAAGTGACAGGAACGGACCTTTCCCTAGGAAAAAATTCGGTTTTCTGAAACTTCGCTATTTTCAGCTTTCACTTATTAGGGGTCGATATTAGAACATTCGAAGTTCTGAAACTTCGATGTTCTAATATAGACCCGTTTATTGCATACAGAAACATCAGGATGGATGGCAGTAACATTAAACATAAACTGACTGACTGACTACTATACACATGCATGCTTTCACTCTGGCTGCTCACTCAAAATGGCACTCTTGCTTGCACGTGCTCTGTACTTATATGCACGTGCCCACTGACTGGAATGCTTCTTAAATGTATATCACACACTCTGATCTATGTCCTCCCTCTTTACTAAGCTATCTCATATAGGCAATGACATTTGAATATGCATGTAATTGGTACAGACAATAATAAACAAAACAACAGTCATGTCCAGATTGCCGTGTATCTGGAACTAGGACTGGAAATGCGACCTGGTCTCATAGTGTAATAGTCAGGACTGGGTTTAGCAACAGGGACAGTCACTGGGGGATGTTCTGCTTCTGGACTCTCCAGGATCTCCTCTGGAACAGGGATTGCTGATGGAATGTCCTCTGGAACAGGAATTTTGGACAAGTCACTCTGAGAATTAGAGTCTTTATTACAGGCAAGATGCTATAACACTGGCTAGGACACTGGTAGTAAATGCTTCCAATTCCACCTAAATTCCATTCCTTGTGATTCCACAATGTATGATCTCGGCTCTTTATACAAACTTTTCACAAATCCGATGCAATCAAAACCTTTTGACTTCTCCATCCTCACTATCTCCCCTTCTTTTAATGAACGTAGCAGTTTGCTTGACTTATCCTAGTAGGACTTCTGGGATAAACGCTTTTTCAACAGTTGGGCTTTCACTGCTTTGTTGTTCTTAGCAAATGCTGCTGATTGGTAATGCGGACCAGTAGATTGCTGCTGATTGGTAATGAGGTTCTGTTTTGTCTCAGCATAAGTCTCTGGGCAGGTTAACCAAGATGATCATCGTGGGGAATGCTTCTGAGATTTAGCAAGGTTAGAAAAACATTGGTATTGTCACGTCTGGATTTCTCTAACAGCTGTTTTGCACTTTGAACTGCACGTTCAGCCAAGCCATTTGACTGTAGTTATTCATGACTACTCGTAATATGAACAGAGTCACACATTTCATCATATTATCTGAACTGCTGGCTTGTAAACTGTGCACCATTGTCAGAAATAATTCTGTGTGGACTACCATGGAAAGAAAAGTGTCTCTTCAACTTATTAATGGTAGTACTGGATGTTAGGTTAGGAAGTAGGTCAATCTCGAGCCAGTTTGAATAAGAGTCTACTAACACCAAGTAACATTGACCATTCCACTCGAAGATATCTGTGGCTACTGTCAACCAAGGTAGTTTAGGAATCTGGTTTAACTGAAGTGGTTCTCTCTGTTGATGTGGCTTGTACTATTGCAAACTGAACAAGATGAAAGTACATTCTCAATGTCTTTTAACATAGAAGGCCAAAATGCTAGTCCTCTCGCCCTTCTTTTGGTAGAATTAGTTCCTGGGTGACCATGATGCAAGATCTTAATGTACCCTTGTTGGAAGGATTTTGGAACCATCACTTTTGGACCTTTCAGGGTGATACTATTGTCTGACAAAATCTCATCTCTGTATGGAAAATACTGCTGCACATCTACTGGAGATTGTTTTGAATGCCATCCTCGACTGGTAAAGAGGTTGAGCTTCTGGAGAATTGGATCTGAAGCTGCGTGAATTCCAAGTTCATCGAAATGTGTAGAAGAAAAAATTCTCACTTCCATGACTTCAAAATCAGATTGGTCATTGTCATGTTGTTCTGTGTTTTTTTGGGGGGCAGTCAAGATAAAGTATCAGCAAAATAAAGATGTTTGCCTTTTTATAAACATGATTGAAATTGTACTTCTGCAATTTGAGCATCATGCGTTGTAATCTGGCAGGAGCTGTGTGCATTGGCTTTCTCAAAATAATGACTAGAGGTTGGTGGTCAATTTTTATCTGGATAGGTCGGCTATAAATATAATCATGAAACTTCAAACATGCAAACACATTTGCCAAGAGTTCTTTCTCAATCTGGGCATATTGCATCTCAGTTTGGGTAAGAGTTCTCGATGCATAGGCTATTGGTCTACCCTTGTGAAGGCTGACTGCACCTAGACCAAACTTACTTAGAAGCATCACAGGAAAGAATAACAGGGTTGATAACATCATAATAGTGTAGAGTGGGTGGATTGGCAATTTTCTGTTTCAAGACATCAAATACCCTTTGGTGTTGCTCTGACCCATGACCAAATTACATCTTTGTGTGTCAGCGCTCTTAACAGTGCTGAAAATCTGGAATGAACTTTCCTAAATAGTTGACAATGCCAAGAAAATGTTGAAAGGCTTGAACATTGTCTGGAGCTGGCATTTCAAGAATTGCTGTTTGCTTGGAAGGATCTGGTCATAAACCTGAAAGGGTAAACAAATGGCCAACATAAGTAACTTCTCATAGCCTGAATGTGCATTTCTGAGGATTCAGCTTAAGATTCACTTCATGTACTCTTTCCAGAACTTTCTTGAGATTTCTGTCATGTTCAACTTCACCATTGTCTCCTACTATGCTCCAGAGACCTCAACCTCATTACCACAATCAACAGAACAAGCTGGAGGGACAGGTTCATAACCCAGAGACTGCCCTTGCTATGGAACAGACTTCCCATACATGTCAAACAGAGCACCTCAGTGGCCCTCTTCAAGAGAAATCTTGATGAGTGGATGGGAAATATAAAATTCACACCGGGGATCACTCCAGTGGCTCTACTTGACAGAGGCACTGGGAACTAAGGTCGGGTGGCACAATGCCAGGGTAATCCTATGAGCTAGGCTTGTAAAGGCTCCAGGACCATTAGCCTAGTGTTCATCTATGAACTAGAATATTATCTACTGTAATAGCACATGGATAACCAGAAAAAATGTGTTCCATCGCACATTGAAAGACTTCACTGGCAGAATTTATTCCAAATGGCATTGTCAGAAATCTGTACCTCCTGAATGGTGGACGGAATGTGGTTAGTAGTGAAGGTTTACGATCAAGTGAAATTTGCCAAAATGAACTCTTTGCATCTAAGACAGAAAAAACAGTGGCATTTGGCATGAGGGCAGCAACCTCCTCGACTGTGCACATAGGATGATGAGGCCTTTTTAATGTTTGTTCAAGTCTCTTGGATCAGTACATATTCTGATATCATCTAAGCTTTTCTTATGAGCTACTACCATGGAAGATACCCATTGAGTTGGTTCTTCTACTGGACAAATTATACCTAGCTGCACCATTTTGTCTCACTCGGCTTTAACTCTGGTCTGCATAGCTACTGAAACTTTCCGTGCTGGTCTGATGACTGGGCTGACCTCTGGGTCTAACTTCATGGAGTACACATCTGGGAGTTTACCTAGTTTGCCTGCAAAAATATCATCATACTCAGAAAAATTGGGCGAAATTTGAGCTGTTGTCATTCAAGTTTACATGGTGGAGTTCTTTGTTAAATGAAAGCAGTCCCATTTTCAAACTGTCTCTGAGGCTTAATAATGACTGCACATGTCTCTTGACTAAATAAAACTGCAAGTCATAGCTGTTCCCAGCAAAGTAACATGAAAGCACCACTGAGCCTTCTGTTTGAATTTCTTCATCACCATAAGCAGCAAGAGTCGCACACTTTGTTAAATCAAGTTGCTCTGCAGCTCTTACTCTAGCAAACGTTTCTGCTGACATAACATTGTACTTTGAACCAGTATCTACTTTGAGTTCTACATGACTTCCATTAATCGGAACAGTACAAAAGATTTCATTCTTTTCCCACAAGTCTACTCCATTGACTCTTTCGCCAAGCACAGACATACCATCAACATAAAAAGTAGGGTCGCAGCTTTCTAATTGATCGACTTGCCTCTTTGTGTGCTCTCTTTTAATAAAAGAATGTGCCTTGTTTGATTTACAAAACCTTTTGAAATTATTCCACTTATCACAAGAATGGCACTGCTGACCAAAAGCTAAGCACTTTTCTCGTATGACTTCATGATTACAACCACATTTACGACAGTTGACTATGAGGCTGGATACAGATTTTGCTGAGTCACCTCTGTGCTTTGCTGCGTGCACCTTAGGCCTTACTGAAGTAGCTCTGGGTTTTCCTGTGGTGACCACAACCTTTAGCCTGTATCTGTTAACCTCCTGCTGTATACTGTCTACATTAGTTTTGGACGGTACTGGAAAACTTGCTTTCTCATTTGTAAGCATACTAGTGTGTCTTTCTCTAAACTCATGTATTTGATAAAGCCGTATATAATGCTAAATCACTGTCTTGAAGCAAAGTCTTTCTCACTGTGTCATTATTAATACCATACACAAGCCTGTCTTTTATCAACTCATCTCTCAAATCACCAAATCTGCACATTTTAGCCTTATTTCTCAAGTCAGTTATATATGCTGCCAAAGTTTCATCAGGCTTTTGATCTCTTGTGTAAAATAAGTGGCTTTCCATTGTAATATTTGTTTGGAGGTTACACATTTTTCTAAATTTACATTTTAAGCATACAGGGTCTTCCCACGTTTCAGCTGGTGCCACAGTATGGCAGTCTTTCCCCTCCCCTGCAAACAAAGCATGTGCATACACAAATGAATGCTCTCTTTCAGTGGCTTCTGAACCAGCTAAATTAAGCAGAATAAATGCCTTTGCACATGCTTCTTTGTCAGAAAAAGCAGCCTGTGTGAAAATGTCATATTCCTGCTCAAACACTATCCTATTTTCTTCAGTATTGTTATCAAACACAAGTGGTGCAGGTCTGCAAAATCTTTCTGCCATGCCCGCAAATATAGTAAAACACAATGCAGTCTTGGCCCTTGTAATTATGTACAAACATGCACATACACCAGGTACTTGTAATAATATTCAAATGAACAGTAAACTCTTCAAAAGACTGTACTTTGTGAAATACTCTTTGAAATGACTGTACTTTGCGAAATAACTGCACTGTAATACTGCAAACACTTGGGATACTTCGAATAGCTTTAGTTAATGCGAAAAAGTAGTACATTGTGAAAAAATGCATCCGTTTTCCCTTTTTTATACATTTTATGTGATTCGGATATTGTTTCAGACATTTTCTTAATTATTTCAAATATTTTTATGAGTGTGTCGCATTTTCTGACATTTTGTTTAATTAGAAATCCATTTTGAGCTTTCTGAATGCTTCTTTTTATATTCTTAGTGAAATAAATCATTTAAGCGAGTTTCAGTAGCTGGAATTTGTTTCTGACCTGTTTGTGAGTCGTTTGAGCAGTAGGGATGATCCACTCCTGTATATTCCTCCATTTCTAACTGGTTGCCTCATGGCTGCAACTCTGGATCCCATTCTGACACCATGTCACTCGTCTTGTACATACAATTAAGATGAAGAGTCTCAGTTGTTTAAGTAGTTTCTTGCATACAGACACATAAGGATGGATGTCAGGAACATTACACTTAAACAAACTAACTGACTGACCACTACACACATGCATGCTTTCACTCTAGCTGCTCACTCAAAGTGGCACTCTTGCTTCCACGTGCTCTCTACTTATATGCACTTGCCCACTGACTGGAATGCTTCTTAAAGGTATATCACACACTCTGATCTATAGGGGGTAAGGGATACGTCCTCCCTAGCTTGTAATCTTTAGCATTCCTTAATAAGTTTTTAGTTTTGCTGTTTTTAGTGTCAAGGATGACATGATCAATCTTTTGAAAAATGTTGAAATAATCACCACTTTTCAAAGCAAGTAAATGAAAACTGCTGCTCTTATCAAGATTGTCAATGGCATTAAGCAACCCTTCAATTTTTTTATCATTATCCTTCACTAGTAACCCCATAAGCTCACAGTTATGCCGGTCAAACATATCTAGGGGCTCCTTGTGCAAATCAGAGCCACTTACCAGTCCTGATGGGAATTTCCACACTCAGAGCCCCTTAGGAACTTTTATTGATTCAAATCCATTCCAGAAGATAACTTTTCTCCAATTGTAGTGTCTGGAACTTCAGTAAACTATCTTGGAATATCTTTAATTGTTGTAGACTGTGATCAGAGTTTGCCCAAGAGTATCAAAACTAAAATGCCATTCGGCCGAAGATCTCAACCAATCCTGGAGGGTAAACCCTGGGTATTGTGGTGCTGTTCCAGTAGCTTCAGCTCCATTGGCCGTGGATGAAAAAAACCTCCTCATTGGGTACTCCTGCTCCATCGGTATGGCAACCCTTTAAATATTACGCCAGAGTAATTCCAGACAAAGTAAAATCCTGGTAAAAATTGTACAAACCAGTCTTGACATCTAGCGACAGCTTTGTCCAAATCCAAAATTCGCTGGGTGAGTTGTTGTATTAACAGTGAAAGATTGCCAATTGAAGAAACAATTTCTTCATTGAATTGGTGCAAGTTGCTATTGGTTTGACCGGATGTAATAGATGACATGATGGTGATAAAGAATCAACCCAATAACTCCACAAATGACAAGAGAGCAACCAGGAACAAAAAATAGTTCAGACCTAAATCCACAACACACCTTTAATGACAAGTAAAATCATAAATGTATCAATAGTTATAGTCAAAGTAAACTTTATTGTCATTAGAACTACAGACTTGTAGCCTAAATGAAATTCCATGCATCAGCTCAATTCTTGAGATTATAAAGGAAAGTGAAACAACACATATAAGTAGAGAAATAAACATAACTAACAAATACAATACTACTCCCAATGCACTCGAGAAAGAGCAGAGACATTTACCAACACTCGTATACGAAAAGAATACCCTCCCCTGAGTTAAATTAACCACCCTATTTAAAGTAATACAAAACACACTACAGACTGAAATGCCTAAGTTATTTGTCTAATATTGCACTTGAGTGAGTTAAATAGTACTGACTATGGATATAATAAATACATATTGCACTTACTTGGAATATATGTAAGCATATATTGCACAAATAAATGAAAATTGACTTATTATGTGTAGAACTACTGCATGTGTTCAGAATTCTAATCACTGTAGGGTAGAAACTGTTACTGAATCTTGTAGTCCTGCAGTGGATGCTGCAATATCTCCTGCCCGATGCCAGATGTTTAAAAAGTCCATGCGCAAGATGCATATTGTCCTGTATTGTTTTGGTGGCCTTTTGGATGCTTCTTGCAGAATAAAGATGTTGCATCGATGGAAGACTGGAACGTGTTACCTTCTCTGCAACCCTCACCATTCTTTGTAGCACCTTCCTTTCTGTAACTGTGTAGCTTCCAAACCACACTATGAAGTTGCAGGTGAGGATGCCCTCTATTGCACCTCTGTACAAGATGGAGAGAATATGAGGAGGAAGTTTAGCTTTTTTCACCTTCTTAAAAAGTGGAGGTAATGGTGAGCTTTCTTGACCAGTTGGCTGGTGTTTCCCGACAACGAGAGATCCTCTGAAATGTGCACACCCAGGAATTTCGTACTCTTAACCCTCTCCAGACTCTCACCATTGATCCTGAGCACTGGGTGGTTTGTTCTCCTTTTCCTGAAGTTGGTGATAATCTTTGTTCTTACTTTCAGGTCAAGGTTGTTCCCCTCGCACCATCTGATCAGAGATGCCACCTCCTCTCTTTATGCCCTTTCATCCTCCTTTGTGATGAGCCCCACGTCTGTGGTGTCATCAATAAACTTGATGATATAGTTGGACTTGTGCTTAGCATAGCAGTCTTGGGTCAGGATGGTGAATAACAATGGACTGAAAACACATCCCTGTGGAACCCCAGTGTTAATCGTAATGCACTTTGATGTGTTCTTACCTGAACACATCCTCTGTGGTCTCTCAATTAGGAAGTCCAGAATCCAGTTACAAAGATGTTTACTTATTCCTGAGTGTGCCAGTTTTTCTATCAGCTGCATTGGTACCACCAAATTAAATGCAGAGCTGAAGTCTATGAACTGCATCCTCACATAGTTGTCTTTGGCCTATAAATGCTCAAGGGAGATGTGTAGAGCTGATATGGCATCAGCCATGGATCGCTTAGCTCTGTATGTAAACTGCAGAGGGTCAAAATCAGGAGGTAGGCATGAAGAAAGATGTTTTTTGATCAGTCACTCAAAACATTTCATAACAATGGGTGTCAGAGTGACTGGTCTGTAATCGTTAGGGCTGGAAGGAGTGGGTTTCTTAGGTAGTGGAAGATGTTAGTTTCCTTGTAGCATGAGGGTACTTTTGCCATGGCAAAAGAGGTGTTAAATATTTCCTTGAGCAATGTGCATAGCTGATCTGCACAGCCTTTTAACACTTTGCCCAGTATGTTGTCTGGGCTAGCAGCCTTCCTGGGGTTCATAGGTTCATAGGTTCATTGCCCAGGCATTATTATAGCCTAGCCAATGTGTGTTGTTTGCCACCCATTTTTTATTTATTTTTTTGCTATGCTTTTTCGAGTTAGTATACTGTGCCTCTATCTAACAACAGACACAGAAGTGATACCCGGTAAACCCTCTTATCTCCCATCGGATTTCACTATGTGGTAATTTTGGGCAGTTTTTTTTTGCCAAAGGATGATGTATACACTTTTTGGCATTGTGTTTCTATGAGCCCTTTTGGAGGATGCTTGTGTCGGCTGGAGAGGAGGATTATGGCACCCAGTTCTGTACCTCGATATATATAATATAACAAGAGAGGTCCCAGGACTGAGCCTTGTGGGACACCACTTGTAACTGATAATGCCAGGGGGGTATATTGTAAGGCTTTTGGCTAGGTCCAGGTAGTGTGTGTGACCACCTCCCTCGCCAATGGCCTTGGTGACGGTTTAAGAGAGAGGATCTGCCTTAACAAAAGCCGAACTGGGTAGGATCCAGCAGACCAGCTAGTCAGGCTTATGGGCCATAGTTTCCAGGATCCGCTGAGGCACCACCTTTACTGTTGCTGCACGCCACTCTTGCACATATCCTGTAGTAAGGCTGAGATTTGACAGTAGTTTTATGTTTGGGTTTAGCTCTTCTTTTCTTTCATGTCAAGCTTAGACCGACACCATCTGGTCCCATTGATGCTGCTTTGTGTTTTGGGTTCTTAGAGTTCTTACCTGAGCATCTGGGATGTCGGGGGCAGCACCTGCTGATAGATATTTTTGCCTTTGGTGGGGAGGGGAGGGGGTTGGCTTGAACCTGTCAGCTAGGATGTTGGCAATGTGTGTGTCTGTGGTTTATTTTTTTTTTTTTCATTTGAGCATACTATATATCTGGGAACCACCCACCCAGGGTTCTAACATAAAAGAAAGCCTGTGATGATTATCCTTAGTGTCAGCAATTTTTTTTCTCGCTGCTGCTTAGAGACAATTTTATATGTGTGCCGTAGTTTTTGCTAATACTGATCAGTGATGCCTTCCCTTTTGTTTGTTTATGGCAGGGGTCCGCCAGACAGGACGCCTGCCTTTGAGGTTTCTTGGTTTGTTTTGATTTTGATCCATGATGTCCTGAAGGTGTTCATAGAATCATTTTATGCGTTTATAAAAAGTTCTGGTCTGCATTTTTTCCACAGGGCAGGGGGCGGGGCTTTGAAGGATTCTCTTTTTTGAGGGAGTGTAAAATTTTTTTTAGAGAAGTTTTTTGTGTTTTTTTGGGCAGGGGGGGGGGTGGGATGTGAATATCCAGGATGATCAGGTCATGTTTTTTCCCTCTGTGGGAGTGGTAACAAGTTGTAACCTTTGGCTAGGTGGTTGGAGCTAGAGTAAATGCCCCCAGTCTCTTTTTGGTAGTTGAAGTAAGCCAATATAATGGTGCTTGGAGAGACGTTGCACATGGATAGTCTCTGATGCTTCGTGCTTTGCCACCAACCTGGAGGTGTGGGTCCCTTTGTACCTCTTCTGTGCTGAGGCTGAGTACCGCATCTTTCTCATCAGTGGGTAGCTTTAGTGCCAACCTGTTTCTTTCTTCAAATCTACTACAGAAGGTGTTCAAACTGTCCAGAAATTCGATGTTGTCTTCACACTGTGCTGATCTGATTTTCTAGTCCATGATCTCCTGTATGCCTTGCCATAGTTTCATTGCATCCTTCATGTCTTCAAATTGGCTCTGTAACTTTCTGTCATACTCTCTCTTAGCCTTCTTTATGCTCCTTCTCAGATTATCTCTTGCTACACTTAGGGCTGCTTTGTACTTAGTCTGTAAGCTGCGTTTCTCTCCTTCAAAAGCTCATATACCTTAGGGGTAAGCCATGGCTTCTTGGTAGCTCTAATAGTGATATTGTTGGTATTTGTTACCCCAGCAACACTGTTTGAAATATATGTCATCACCACCTCAGTGTATTCATCAGTGTTCAGATGCTGATTCACTGTGGCTGCTTCCTTGAACATATCTAGTTTGTTCTTTCATAGCAGTCTTGGAGGGCCTCCATAGCCCCCTCAGGCCATACTATGGGTTTCTCTCTAACCAGTGCAGGTTTGTAAGCCGTCAGTAGCAAGATGGTGTAATGGTCAGAGTTTCCCATTTGTGGAAGTTACACTGCCTTATAAGCTTTCTTTAAGTGTATGTACTTGTCCAGGATATTATCACCCCTTGTAGGAATGTCCACATACTGATGGAAGTGTGGGAGTACTAATTTCAGATCTGCTTTATTAAAGTCTCACCAGCTGCCATGTGTACAAAGTCAGGATATTTGCTCTGCAGCTCACCCATGTGATTGCATAGTTTATTTAGTCTCTCAGTGTTATTAGCACTAGGTGGGATATACACCACTGTTACACTGACCCCATTCAGCTCCTTAGGCAAGTAAAATGGTCTACATTTACTGGACAGGAACTCTAAATTCTCACAGCAGTGTGACAGTATAATTTCACAGTTGTTGCACCATCTTTTGTTAACATAGATGCAGACTCCACCTCCTCTGACCTTTCCACACAAGTGTATGTTTTCTGTCTGCACAAAACAGTACATAATTCACTAAGTTTACTGCACTGTCATTTATCTTGTCATGCAGCCACTTCTCAGTAATAAAAAGTAAACAAGTATTTCTCATCTTGTTCGTGTTGGAGAGTTCCATTCTCAAGTAGTCCATCTTGCTAGCCAGTGATCTCACATTAGCTAGCAGTATAGTTGGTAGTACAGGCCTGTAGGGGTTTGTTTTTAAGTTTACATCAATACCTGCTCTGCAACCTCTTTTCCTTGTTCTCTTGACATCTCTTTCTCTTTTTTCATATCCAGCATATTCCAGAAACCTGTTCTACCAGTTTCAGGCACTTTAGAGTGTGAAGAGTTAAAATACCCAACTGTTCTAGCTCTGTGCAAGTAGTAGGCCCCAGATACTCTGCAGACTTCACGGCATCCAACCAACAACATGTAGATGTCGACTGTTTAATTTCTAGTAACGTCTGTGTACTGTAAGTTATTGTACCTTCAATTGGAAGTGCAGAAACTGTTTTTTTTTTTAGATTTTCTGTGCAAAAGAAGACAAAATATGCATATCTCTAGACTGAGCTGACACAGCCGCAGCCACACAGGGTGCCGCCATTTGTTTATCTGCATAATATGTAACATAAATATGTTTTCAACATAATGGATCTCTTCAAACTAATATGTAAAAAGATTTTAGTAATGAAACAGCCAAAGCCAACTGTCAGTCCTTGAAAGCCCACAGAAGAGTACTGTGTTTTGAGGCAGGACCTTGCGCTTGTTCACCAAAGCTATGAACCTGTGAATTAATGTAACTGGGTTGCTCATAAAATTCACTGTAGGCAAAACCCTATTAACATGCAGTGGGCTAAAACCTCCTTGCATTTAAAAAAGTGTTACCTGCAGTTTATTTTGTAATCATTTTAGATACTATTTCTTCATCATGTCCTTTTAACTGCACATCATAATATCTGTAATGTAACTTTGTTTGAATGCGTGTGAAACCTCCATTGATGTCCATTCCCTTTAAATGCAAAAAATGCTTCTGTAAAAAATATTAAACAAACAGAAATGTAGTGAGTCTGTGTCAAAAGACCAAACAGACAGATCATCGAAACCCATATGGTTGAGACCATATGATCGACAGTTCAGTCCACTGAAAAAAAATTCAAACCCAAATAACACCTGCATTCAACGGAGACAGTGCTTTTGCAGGGAGGCAAGCCCCTGCTAATTATATATATCAAATCTGAGTTAGCACTACGATGGGGAAAAGAGCAAATTTCTTGATCAAACCTTTAACCCAGTCTCAGCCAAAACGGGTCACTTTGTGGCAAAAAAGTGAGCTACAGTTCAAACCCATGTCATGGTCAATTGAAGTATAAAAGGACTGGACAACCAGAACAGCAAAACTGTATCCCTCTTGCCATTAGTCTTCTAGCTTTTCTAACATGGTAAAATAATCCTTTAGATATGAAGGCAGCATCTTAACAAAAGGATGCAGTAGAAAATCTATAAATGAAGCCACATTCTTAAACTAGCAATTAACTTGGAATACTCAGGGGATTATAATGAGATGTATAGTTTTGGATGTACACAGAAAAAGAAGTGCTAGGATCAAAGACTGTGTTAAATTGTTCTGCCTCTCTCTGACTCTTCCTTAATCCACCTAACTTGCTAATTGATGTTGTTTTAATGTTCCAGGAGTTTCATTTAAAACCTGAAAGGTTTGGATATGCTTAATGATACAAGAAACTATTTGTATGCATTGCTGTCTTAAAAAATTAAGCTGGAAGACTTTTCAAGAAAGTCACTAAAGCTATGGATGAGGATAAAACAGTGCACACACTGCCTAGATATTTATGCACTTTCATTAGTCCCCAGGATGCAAAGCTACCTCTCCCCCAGATCTCGCATTGCTACTTGGATCCCATCTAGCTACCATCGAGACTGATGGGTTCCGGGCCGACTTATTCCAACGACGCTGAGTCAGTTTTTTATTGCTTACCGCTCTTTTATTGCTTACAGTTACTATATCCCTGTGGTGTGTGTTGTTTTTCTGAGATCGTTTTTGGCTGTGTGGGTTGAGTTTTCCCGTCTCGAAAACTTTTTCTTGAGTCCCTTTTTCCAACTAACTTTTAGGGTCAGGTTGTCTGTTTTGTACTTATTGCGGTTTTAAATTTATACGTCATTATTGTCATTGTTTGGGTTCAGAAACCTTGTTTTTAGTTTTGTCCTAGGGTTCAGACAGCCCCTCATTCTAGCTTTTAAAATGTCTGTTCAACCCCTCTTTTCAAATGTTGTTCACATGAGTCAAATGTCAAATCGCTTTGGCAAATTAGTATCTCAAACTGTAGTTTTGCATGTTCATTAATTGCCTAGTGTTGCAAAAATGTCAAAAGTTACTGCTCATATGTTCTTATAGGGTCTCAAACTCCTTCCCAGCCGGGTTAAAAAAAATCTCCTAAATATTGTCATTAAAATGTGTATCACAGGCGATCATTAAGGCTCCTCAGTAGACTAAAGGAAAAAAACACGGCGTGTTTCAATGCAGCCAGATGTCCGTCCCTCCAAAGAAGGGTCCTCCAGAGCCCGGCGGCCCTCTTTGGCTTTGCCAGCATGGTCGGCTTTCTCCGTGCGCCTCGCTGCCGCCCTCCTTCGACTCTAAAGACTTCGGGCGAGCCGGTTCTCACCAATCCGTGGCCCTCGGGGCCACCAGACATAGAGCAGGCCTCTCGGCCCGGCAAACCTCTCCGCTCGGCCATCAGTCTCCCCTGGAGCCCCTCCTCGCCCGGGCGGAATCTGGCGATGGCACAGGCATCGAGTCCGCCACCGTAACCGTCCCCTCGGCCGTCACCTAGCCGAGATTCCTCCCTAGCTCAGACACTCCCTCCTCGGTTCCTCTCCAGAATTCGAGATCGTGATTCTGGGTGCTCCTCCTCCCTCGGTGTTCCGTCCCCCCTCGGCTAATTCCATTCGGCGGTCCTTGGAGACTCAGTTGGCTTCGGGAGTTCATCAATTGTTGCCATTCCGATTGCAGGTGCTTCGGTCTGAGGGTGCTATAGACAGAGTGGAGCCTGACGAGTCCCCAGTCTTGCGGTCGGCCCCCACTCTTCGACCAGCCCTGGCGGGCCGATGGGGTGCTTGACCCGGACTTCTTCGCTGGCCCCGCGGGTCGGCTCCGTCAGGCAGGTGCGCTCGGAGCGGTGGGGACCATGATAAGACCTCTGCTGGTCGGGGGCCGCGAGCCTTTGCTTCGAGGGACTTCTGGGGGGGGATCCGGGGGGTGAGGGGGTGCCTTTCCAGGAGGCTCTCTCGGCCACTCTCCTCCAGCTCGACCGGACCTTCCTGCCCGTGACTTCATGGTCTTTGGCAGTTCCGGGTGGACCTCCCAGAGCTCCGACTGCGAGGCCTGGAGCCCACCCACCCCCTTCTGATCTTCTTCGGTTCTCGGAGTTGGGTAGAGTTCAGGTTCCCCAAAGAACAGATGGAAAGAGCAGATCGTGGTAGGTCGCCCGACGAACAGGACTGAGGAGTTACCCATTACGGGGTTCCCCTCGGTTGAGGGTTCTTCCGAGTGACCCCCGAGGAACGGACGAGAATGTCTCGTGCAAGAGGAGGCACGTGGCTCATCCACCCCCCTGCTGGATATCCTGATATGGATGGTACAGCAGCCGTTTCTCAAGTCCTGGGATGATGACTCCTCCGGGCCTCAGGTTCGCGCCCTCCAACGAGGCTGGATTGGGCTCTCTGCGGACGAGTCAGTGCTCAGGGATCCCCTGGGGCTAGTCCTTCTCCCTCCTGATCTCCTCAGCCCTCCTCGAGCTTCTTGATTTGAGGTTGGTGGCATCTGGGATAATAACAGACAGGTCCTGGCTACAGGGCGTCCAAATAGCTCCCTCAGTCTCCCGAGAATGGATTCCTCACTAAGGTGGCTGGGAGTGCCACAGTGGTGGCATCTGAGGATCTTCACTTTACTTTAGAGGCTTCCAGCATCCGTCCCGGCTCCAGAGGAGGTATTCAGGGGTATGGACAATGAGTTGCACAATTCCCTCTCAGCCTTTAAGGTCGCCCAGCTTGGCCCAGGGCTGGCGTTACCAGGCTGGGTCCTTGGCGTCAAGGGCCCATTTCCCATGCTCGGGTGTCTACCTGGGTCAACTGGCCAGTCGGCGGTGAGGCAGTTGGCTGGGAGACCCTTCTTTCTCGCTCGTCCATGAGGCTCATTTCCTATCTCGAGATCTTCGACGACACCTTTGATGGACAGGTGCTGGAGGGAGACCAAAGTCGATTCTTGGAGGTGCTTCAAGTCCATTTCCCCCGGCTCTTTTGAAAGGTCTGAGGGTGAGGGGGGCATCCAGGGTTCTACCCTATCCTGTGAAAGGGAGGGGAAAAGCCATCACGCAAGGTCAAGTTATTCCAAGGAAGGGAAATTTATTCCAAGGCTAAGGAGGAGAATAATGAGAGGGAGAAAATCTTCTGGAGCAGAGGGCCTCAGGCCCCTCATTCCTTCAGAGGCCCGAGTTCGCCTTCAGGGATTGCCACCGGACACCCTTCGAGCCGCCCCCGGCTGTGGAGCCGGGAGGGCTTTAGTGCGCTTTGCCAAGCACTTCTGGAGAGGGAGTCAATCACTTGTGGGACAGATGGCAGCACCCGGAGTTGCCAAGCACCTAAATCCCATACACAAATTACGCCAGGACAGGTAGTGCCGGACACCCATCAGGATTACCATCCCATTCACCGTCCATAAAGCTGCCAGGTAACCAGGAGTCCAACAACGGGTCAAGCAGACCAGATCGGATCAGGAAATTACTCAAAAAGTTTTAGTGCCAAAAAACAGAGGACCAGATGGGGGACCAAATTCTTCAGGTTGAACCAATCCGGCCAAAGAAACCAAAATCCAATGGTCACGCATAATCCATTCTCCCATTGTTGGAGAAGGATGTTTGAGAAGGATCCGCGTTACTCTCCATAGACCCAAGGTTGTTAAAGGATGTTTGGATGTGCTCCAGAGACCTCAAGGGCATATTATCATATATCAGATACATCAGGCATCCAGAAGGTATCTGCTTCAGTTACAAGTCAGTCAGCCCCAATCCACCAAGTGTTGTTTGGTCTCACCACCACCACCAGGGAAGTGACCAAGTGTTTTTCGGTCCTGGCCGGCTCACCTCCTGAGTCTTGTCTTCCAACCAGTTCGATATACTAATGACTGACCTCAAAGCCCATCTCCACCATATTTACCCTGGGATGGGACAACCATTCTGCCACAAGTCTGTCTTACGGATCCCTCACGCGATAAAAGTTTATGTCAGTTAAGAGAGACAAAGAGATTCAGCAGAGATAGACCTAGATGGCCTTGCTGATCCAAACTTACAGACTTGACGTCCACAAGTCCTGGCTCGGATCTCCAAGGCCCCAGCCAGGATGTTTCTACAAGTTTTAGAGATCATCTGCCACAGAGGTTTTTAGTTCCTGGCTCTTCTTTACATACAGATTCAAGATTACAAGTTCCTATGGCAAGATGGGGCTGGTCCTCAGGATGTCTTCCTCAATCATCACATCATGATTCATCATGAAAAGGATCATCATCAAAGCTGGTGGAGCTTCAGACATCCAATTTGGATCAAGGAAAACCTTTGTTCTTCCCTCTCCAGTGGTTACCCTGTTCTTCGACTCCCAGTGGTTAGGGGCAGGGTGGGGGGGCAGGCAGGCTGGTGGGCCTGCTTCTGCGGCTTCTACCTCTCTGGCATCCAACGGCTCTGAGATGAGAGCTGTACTTATCCCTTCCTGTACTTCTATCCTACAAGCTTCTTCCTCAGGCCTCATCGCATCTCACACACTATCACACATGTGACATGGTATCTGAACAAACAAGGAGGGAACAGATCATACCCCTTTGCAGAGAGAGGCAGAGAGAGGAGATGGGGATGTGGGGTGTAGCTACTACCCGCTTCTTGGTAGCCAGCGACCCACCCGAAAGTCAAATGTATTGGCAGACAAATTAAGCAGGCTTACAATTCTCTCCTCCCTGGTGGGTCTCTAAACCACACAGCAGCAGCTCAGTTTTTTGGAGAGATGGGGCGACGCTGCCACTCCCTGTTGCAACTCCACACACCAAGGTTCAAAGGTTCTCTTCTTTGATCCCACATCAAGAGTACCAATATGGATGCTCTAGCACAACCACAAAACAGGGCTACTTTATGCTTTTCCTCCAATTCCCTCCTTCTCCCCTTCTTCCCAAAAAAGCTTCTCGGCTAGGTGTCTTCAATGATACTGGTGCCCTATACTGGCTCGTCAGGATATGGTTTCCTTACCTGAAGAAGCATGCAGTGGCGATCCGTGGACCTTACTTAGACCTAATTCCGACTTGCTAATCCATCAGGTCGGACATCATCATCCAGTTCAATCTTGGAAATTGACAGCTTGGCTCCTCCACGACCTCCCTTTAGGTTAAAGGCACACACGACCCGGAAGTTGTTCACACATTTTTTCTTTCGCCCACCCCACCACCACCAAACCTCAGTAAGTGTCAGTGGAAGAGGTTTGCTATCTGGGCTCTCAACAAGGCTTAGACCCTATCTTCGACCTGGCCAAGGTGTTTGGCATAATGCATCTCTCGAGCATTGTAGATAAATTTATAAAATTAGGCAGAAAAAAGTTAAAGTCACCTGATGGATTTCCAGGTGGCTTACTGATATGACATAAAACATTAGGAGAGGGGAATCCACCTCCACAAACTGGCTAGTCATTTGTGGAGTCTCACAGGGATCAGTGCTGGGCCTTTCCTTTATGGTGTGTGTGCTTTTCTGAAGTTAGATTCTGCCCTTCTGAGCTGAGAATTTCTGGTTAAAGGCTTATTGTGCCTGCTTATTTGATCTGTTTCTTTGTGAAATGTGTGTGCCTTGTTTGCTGTAGCCCAGAAGTTAGTAGTTTATTGCCCATTTTGGGCTAATTTCTCTCTCTTTCATTTCCCTGCTATAAAAACCGCATTTGTGAGGTTTTGCTCGCCAGGCAGTGCCGGTTAAGTAGGGTTGAACTATTCCCGGCTCCACAAAGTCTGTTCTTCAATTTTTCCCTTGGGACTAGACAAACTTTCAACTTCAGCACTCAAACCATTCATTTCACAGCCCAGCACTTGCTCAAAACTCATAGCAAGCACTAATTAACCCTAGCACTAGACCCCCTATACTGTCCCGAAGGACAAGGCTCTCTATTCGTCCCTACCAGTTAATCAGTAAAACACCTCACTTTACCTATTCAGGCATGTCCAAAGGGCAGTTTCAGGTGTACTCTCCAGTCCAACTGGTGAATCTGGGCATTTTGAGGCAATGTTACAACTGCCTCATGTAGAGAGACAACCCTCTCCTCCTACCACCAAACACTAATATATGCGAGAGATGCAATTATACAGCCAAACTGGAGGCAAAGCTGTCTCAACCCAAGACTGGAACTGACAGTAAAGAGGAGAAGGAAAATACTTGCAACACATCACCAGTCTCACATAGACCTACTAAACCAACACTGGCAAATAACACACATAAATACACGAAAACATACTAGGAGGCTCTAAATAAAAATCTGCAAAAACAACAGAGACCTTCAAAGCAGACACCCAAGCAACCTCCACAACCCATCACAAACCATGAAACACATACTTCACATAATCAGTGTGCCACGCAGTCACAGCCCTTAAGGCAAAATAACATACCCAACACATTAGTAATAGGCGACTCTATAGTCAGGCACACTGATGTCCCACTAACTAGGCTGAACAAGGAGAAGGATACAGTTAGCTGCCTGTCGGGCACCAGGATCCGCCAGATAACACAACACTCAGGTCACTCCAGAACAAGTACAAGTATGACTCTGTCATTGTCCATGTTGGTGTGAATGACCTGAGACGTACCTCCCTGGACTACATGGAAAGAGACATGGAAGAGCTCTCTGATCACGTAGCCCAGGCCGGTATAACTCTGACCCTGAGCAGTATCCTGCCCTGACCAAGAATGATGCCGCATTATAAAGAAAAAATGATCAATTTCAACAATTGGCTAAGTTTCTGGTGTCATTCAGAGGGGATCCAGTATCTGTCTACCTGGGATGACATGCTTGATAAGCCACGTTGCTTCGCAAGAGATGGCTTGCACCTGTCACCCTTAGGCTTTCAAATACTGGCCAAGGCTCTTGCCACCCCCATAGTGCCTTTTTTAGGCAAGGCTCAAAAGACAAACCCACCACCATAAATAGCACAAGTAACCAAAAACTGAGGGTAATGCTACTCAATGCCTGAAGTCTAAACCTCAAAATGCATGCTCTCGAGGCATTCCTCAGTATGGAGAACATCGATATCTGTGCAGTAACAGAAACCTGGTTTAAGGCTCCAGAGAGCACCCCAGCATTACCAGGTTATAACTCATACCATACTTTTCGGCCAAAGAACCCAGACCGAAACACAAAAAGTGGGGGTGTATCCATATTCATCAAGGATACCCACACCTAAAGTTTAGTGGCATAGCACAATGCCTCAGACATCATCCATGTGCAACTAACAACCGGCAAAACTGCAATTCAAATTGTAGCTTGCTACAGATCACCCACCATGACCCAGGACCCCCATTCCGCATTTATGGATACACTGGAAAATATGAAGGTCCTACCAAATGCCCTAATATTGAGTGATTTCAATTACCCAAACATTAACTGGGAGAACTACTCAAGTACTAACTCCCTTGCCCAACTCTTCCTTGAATTTATAAACTCGAATGCCCTGGATCAACTGGTCAACACCCCCACAAGAGATGACAACATATTAGACTTGGTCATCACCAACATGGGAGACCGGTGTTCTACACCAGAGGTCAAACCCTTGCTGGTTAGATCAGACCATAGACTAGTCACTCTGGATATCCACATTCCGCCCCCTACCCCCAATCAAGGAAACCACCGTGAAAAACTTTTCAAAAGCAAACTTCACATTACTTAAGACCAAGGTGGAAAGGTTCACAGCCCCCATGCTAAAGGACAGTGCTGTCCAAGCTGCTGAATCCCTTACAGAGGCACTCTGTGAGCACCTGCAAGAATGCCTGGATCATGTTATGTCAAGCAAAACCAAGACTCACTCCTCCAAGAAAAGGAAACCAGTCTGGTGGACCCCTGCCATAAACAAGCTATACAATAGGAGGAGGAAACTAGTGCAGAAAAGAGTAAAATCCCAAGAAGGAAAGACATCCCTGATCCGTATTAGCAAGAAACTATGATCCCTCCTAAAATCATCCAAGGCTAGCTTCGAAAGAAAAATTGCCAAGGACTCCAAAGATAACCACAAAGCGTTCTTTAGCTATGTCAAGAACATAAGTGGAAACTCTCAGATCTGCTCTGAGTTAGTGCAGAATGGCACAAAATACACTGAACTGATTGATATTGCCATCATTTTGGCAGACAGGTTTAGTGCAAACTTCACCCCCCTCTCACCCCCTAAAGGGCCCATAACCATATCAGAAGAATGTAGTGTCCCGGCAGTCACTGACACACAGGTTAAAACAGCCCTATCCAAAGCTAAAAATACAGCTTCAGTGGGACCAGACGGTGTCCCAGGCTGTGTCTTGCACGAGCTCCAAAATGAACTAACCCGTCGCCTAAACACACTGTTCAAACTCAGCCTCTCTACAGGCTATGTACCCATAGAGTGGCGCACAGTAACAGTTATCCCGCTCCACAAAGGTGGAGCCACAATGGACCCTGGGAACAATCGCCCTATAAGCCTGACTAGCCTGGTCTGCAAGGCTGTGGAGCGCATCTTCATGGAATTCATTAACAGAGACATTGGGAACCTTCAAACATTGGACCCAACCCAGTTTGGCTTTGTTAAGGGCAGATCATGCCTCCTAAACCTGGTGGACTTCTTTAAGACAGTTACCAAGGCTTTAGACGAGGGAAAAGGAGGATCCGCACAGCTTACCTAGACCTTGCAAAGGCTTTCGACACCATTCCCCATTCTGGTATTATAGACAAGCTCACCAGCTGGAACATAAACCCCTACGTCATGAGATGGGTTGCCAATTGGCTCACAGAAAGAACCCACACGGTGAGAATTGCAGGCTCTAGGTCCAACTCTAAACCAGTTACAAGTGGTGTCCCCCAGGGCTCAGTCCTGGGACCCCTGCTGTTCGGTATATACTTCTCAGAGGTACAGGCAAGCACAGGAGGACTATGGCTGACCAAGTTCGCAGACGACTGCAAACTGGGGGCCATAATTGACCCTCCAGCTGATAGACATCCTCTAGAAGGGTCTCACTGAAACGGATACCTGGTGTCAAAATTACGGCCTCAAGCTAAATGCCAAAAAGTGCATAGTCATCCCCTTTGGAAAAAAACAAAGTACTCGTGAACTACCACATACTTAGTAGTCCCCTAAATACAGAAAATGTAATAAGGGATCTGGGGACCCAAGTAGATTTCTCCTTTGATAATCATATTGCCAAGATGGTTAGAAAATCCTTCTATGTGGCCCACCTAATCACAGAAAGTTTCGCATCTGGAACAAAAGAGGTTAATGTGCCCCTCTACACATCACTCATCAGACCCATCATAGAGTACAGTGCCCCATTTGGAATGTACCTTACAAGACACCTGCAACAGCTGGAAAGACCACAGAAGTACCTCACCAAGAATATTACTGGCCTCAAACATATGCCCTATGCAGCCCGATTGAAGAAACTCCAGCTGTACTCGGTTGCATACCACTTGCTCAGAGGTGATCTCTGCCTGACATACAAGGCCATGTCCAACCCAGAATTGATGGACATGTTCCACCTAAAAAAAAAAAAAATCCCCAAGAGCCACATGCTCTAGGGATCTAAACCTCACCACAACGATAAATAGGACGTGCTGGAGGGATAGATTCCTGTTCCAGAGTCTCCTCATGCTTTGGAACAGGATTCCACTCTACATTAGGCAGAGCCCCTCACTGACACTCTTCAAGAGAAACCTTGACGAGTGCATGGGAAACAGAAAATTTACCCCGGGGATCACTGCAGTGGCTCTGCTGGACAGAGGCACAGGGAACTAATGGCTCTGCTGGACTGAGGCACAGGGAACTAATCTAAGGGGGCGGCAAAAGCCAACACATTCTGGCTAGGCTTATAGATGCCCTTGGGCAGATAGCCTAGTACTTACCTATGAATCTAAGGCAAACATCAAGGACAGATGACTGCAAACTTGGCATGGTCATTGAATCCCCTAAAGACACAGATACTTTTCAAGAGAGCCTGACACAGACAAATAACTGGTGCCAGTCATTGACTAAAATGCAAGATGAAAAATGCATAATAGTACCCTTTTGAAAGACGGCTACCCCTGGAAATTATCACATTGATAATATACCCCTGAAAGTAGACCCAGTGGTCAGGGATCTGAGAACATACGTTAACAGTAACCTGACCTTTGATCACCACATGTCTAGTGTGGTGAGAAAATCATTCTATATTGCACAACTTACATGTAAGGGTATGGCATCCAGGTCCAAGGAGGTCATTATTCCACTGTACTTGACTCTCATGGAACAAACATTGAGTAAAATGCACCCTTCAGCCTGTACCTGAACAGGCACTTGAAACAGCTTGAGAAACCAAAGAGGTTCCTCACAGAAAGAACACAGGAGTAAACAAGTCCAATGCAGACTGTCTCAAAGCCCTATCCCTGTACTTGGTCTTCTGTAGACTGCTGTGCAGTGATCTATGCCTAGCTTACAAGGTACCTTCTTATCCCAAGCTGATGGATTTGTTGCACATCCACAAAGCAAGTAGCATCAGAAGTACCCATTCTAAGGACTTAAATCTTGTCTGTGAAGTAAACCGGACATGTTGGAAGGACAGGTATCTGCCGCAACGATTACCCCTTCACTGGAACAGACTTCCCATCCATGTGAAGCAAAGTTCATCCCTAACCATATTCAAGCATAACTTGGACCAATGGTTGGGAAATCTAAAATTTACTCCTGGTTTGGCACTTTTGACCCTAATGGACAGGGACAACCTTTAAGCACTTGATGTGCACAAGTCTATATAGTAACTGTAAAATTTATTGGGGTATTGACATGTCAGCAATATCTTGGTAAATTTGGGGTATGTTACTACCATACTGTACCAGCATGTAAACAGCTGCATAGATGCAGATGTACCCCACAGGAACAAGTGCAGTGCAAACCTTAGATATAAACCCACACGGTGGAAATATAATATCAACAAGCTTTACCCAGAATGTTAGAGCCCTTGTCAATAAAATAAACAAACAACTCAGGAGTTTAATAAAATCCACCAGTACCAACTTTGAGTGTAAAATAGCTATCAAAGCCAAAGACAATCACAAGGCTTTTTTTTATATTTGTAATCTCAAAGCTGAGCTGATTGTGAATGATGTTACTTAATCTCAGGTGAAGATATGGTGAACCTACTGACCAATAAATTTAGCTGTAACCTTACTTGTCTTTCTTCTGTCTACCCCTCAAGAAGTACCTGAAACTGGCTCAACTCCAGCTATCACACAAGACCAAGTCCTAAATGTGCTGTCAAAAGCTAAAAATACTGCATTGATCGGTCCTGACAATATACCTGGATGCATCTTAAATAGCATAAAACACAATTTAGCCATACCCCTAACAACACTGTTCAATCTCAGTCTTCATACAGGTTTCATACCAAGCAAATGGAGAATAGCAACAGTCATTCCCCTGCACAAAGGAGGACCTTTCACAAAACCAGGCAATTACAGACCCATAAGTCTGATGAACCTCATATGCAATGCCATGGGGACACAGAGAGCCTCTAAGAACCTCATATGCAATGCCATGGGGACACAGAGAGCCTCTAAACATTGGACCCATCTCAGTTTGGATTCATAAAGGGCAGGTCATGCTTACACAGCCTGGTGGATTTTTTTGAAAAGGTCACTAAAGCAATGGATGAAAGCAAAATGGTACATACCACATACCTTTACCTGCCCAAAGTGTTTGTTACAAATCCCCACTGAGGCATAATAGAAAAGCTAAAAAAAGAATAATGGGAATAAACCCGTATGTCACCTGCTGGATTGCCAGCTGGCTCATAGATAGGATGCAGGAAATCAAAATAGGGGAAGTTACCTCCACAAAGAGACCAGTCACCAGTGGAGTACCTGAGAATTGTTTGGCATGTACCTCTCTCACATAAAAGCCAGTACTAAAGGACTCTGGCTAACTAAATTTGCAAATGACTGCAAGCTAGGAGCATTCATTGAATCTCCAAATTACTTGGCCATCTTGCAGGAAGGTTTATCCCAAACAAATTACTGGTGCAAAAGTCATGGACTGAAACTAAATGCCAAAAAAATGTATTATTTTATCCTTTGGGAAGTCATCTACCCCAAAAAACTACCACATTCACAATACATTCCTAAGAATCACCAGAAACGGACAACTGAAGTATCAAAAGACAAAAACCTCACAAGAGCTTCAGTTCAAAGCTCCATTAAAGGCTATCCCTTTGACAAAAAAACAACTGCCGGTAGTTCCAAAGATTTATTGAATCACACACATCATCACATCAACAGATTAAGTGCTTTCATTTCCAACAGGAAACTTCATCAGATTCTGATGAAGTTTCCTCTTGGAAATGAAAGTGCTTAATCCGTTGATGTGATGATGTAAATACATTCCTAAGAGTTGACCCAGTTGTTTGGGATTTAGGAACTTATGTGGACAGTGACCTAACATTTGACCAACATTTGACCAACTCCCACTCTAATATCATCCACCCCATCCAACTACTACCTTTCTTTCACCTCCACTAACTACCTTGATGATAGCAAGCTCAGATGCTCGTAAGCCTAGTACTTATTATACAGCAGGAACTTCTCATTGTTACATTTGTTAATGCCTGTTATGTACTTCACAAATAAAGATTCTAGTTATCTACTGATGTACTATGTTCTTCATCTGTAAATATGTTGTAAGTAATTTCTATGTTAAATTGTTAATCGCTATGTAATCCAATGTAACTACTGTCTGTTTATTTTACTGTGGAGCTTTTCTCCCCGGGCCTCCACTGAAAATGGACCCACGTCCAGTCGGACACTCCCGGTCAACAAATTTAAATAAATAAATAAATAAATAATATGTCCATTGTTGTAAGAAAGTTCTTCTGTATTGTTCAGCTTATAAACAAAATTATTGCATCCAGTTCTAGGGATGCCATTGACCACTTTATTCAGCGCTCATTAGGCCAGTCATTGAATGTAATACCCCCTTTGTCATGTATCTGTCCAGATACATACAACAACAACTGGAACGCCCACAGAGATACCTTACCCCTCCCCCAGTTGCACTTTTAAATAGCAAGAACCCTGTCATCTTATAGCCTTTCTCAATAACCTCTAATTATTTATCACTGCAATATACATTCTCTTCACATCTCAGAACTTAAGAATATGTAATATGCAATTGATACTTGCATATCTTTGCTAAAAAATAATACCTTCTGGAAATATGTTCATTACTTTACTGTAAGCTGTCTGATGATTTTGTACTACTGTTCTATTACATATATTCCATTTGTTAATTTTCAGATTGTTAATGACTATTTTCATATTGTAAGGTCTAGAGCTTTTCTCCTCGGGTCTCCGCTGAAAAAGTGTATCTACCCAGTTGGACTAACGCGGTTAACAAATGTCAAATAAATAAATAAAATAAATAAAAGGATACAAGGCCTAAACAACATGTTTGCAGTGGACTGACTCAAAGCCCCGTCGGTAGACTCTGTGTCCTACAAAACTGCTAAGTAACCTGTGTCCAGCATACTAGGCATCCTCCAACCCAATACTGATGGATTTACTGAACATCAACAAGTCAAACGGCATCAGAAATACTTAGTTTAGGGAACTAAACCTCTTCCACAATATTAACAGAACAGTTTGGAGGTACAAGTATATCTCACAAAGGGTACTGCTGCTGTTGAACGGATTCCCCATACACATAAAACAAAGTTCATCCTTGTCCATATTCAAGTGCAACTTGGATCAGTGGTTGGGAAACAGAAAATTTCCCCCAGGACTACCCCCTGTACTACTAATGGACAGAGGCAGCTGCTAAATGCTTTATCACATGCATGAGTCCCTTCAAATTGTCTGTGGTTTGATCACAGTTATTCTCACCAGGGATAATATATGATTATCAACCATGAGATGGGTAAGACCGATGTCTAACCAGTTGAGTTAGATTAGTTTGAGCACAAAAAGGGAAATTGGCTAGACTTAAAATGGCCCACAAGGGCAGCTAGCCTAGTACTTACTTATGAACCTATAAGCATGGCTAGGCTTAAAATGGCTCTTGGGACAGTAGTCTAGTAACTACCTATGAACTCCTTCTAGCTCATCTAATTTTTGCAAAGCCTGCCAATCCTGCTTGAAAAGGTTATAATTGAATGCTTCACCTTACATTTTATTAAAAACAGTTTGTAATTCATTTACCACCCAATAATGACACTTTAACTGAATTTACAAGGATGGTGTAAAAGCTGATTTCAGATTTCAGTTATGCAAGTTAATAAGAGTTCTTTGACTAGGTAAGCAGAGCAGAGGCCTGTTAATAGTGGTGCCGCTGAGGGCTCCGTACTTAGACCTCTCCTTTTTGGAATGTACATCTCTGAAGTCAAGACAAATGTACAGGGCCTTTGGCTGACTAAGTTTGCTGATGAGTGCAAGCTGGCTGCAGCTATTGAATCCCTGAAAGATATAGATTTCCTCAGGAGGGTCAAACACAGACATATAATGGGTGCCAGAGCCATGACCTAAAACTCATAATTACACTTTTTGGGAAGACATCCACCCCTGCAAATTACAAAATTGATAACACTCCCCTAAGAGTAGACTCCAGTGGTAAGGGACTTGGGAACTGCGGTTGATAGTAACCTGAACTTTGATTACCATGTGCCCATGGTTTTGAGATAATCCTTCTAAGTGGCACAACTTATAATTAAGGGCATCACATGCAGATCTAAGGAAGTCATAGTTCCATTATATTCAGCCCTAGTTAGACCAATAGTTGCGTATAATGCATTCTTCGGCTGTAGAGCCCACATAGTTTCCTCACCAAAAGAATGCAGGGTTTAAATAACATGTGATGTTAAGTTGTCAATCTCGCCTTCATTCTTGCTGGATGGGTTCGGAGTCGAACCTCAGCTCCAACTCGGCCTAATACTAAAGCTTGAGAGCTATTTATACCGGCTCGAGGCTATGCTATGTCCCATAATGCTAGGCGTCATATACCCAGATCTCGTTTGCTGCTCCAGGTCATATTTAAGATTTTTTATATTTATAGTTAGTTTTTGATAGATATTTTTCCCTGAGATCTTTTCTAGTAGTGTTAGTAGTCTCTCGACTAGTCTTCCCTCCCTTTATTAATAGTTTTCCTTACTCTTCTCCACCCTTAAGGTGGTTAGGCCTTTACCCCCCCCCCTTTATAGTAGTTTGTACAGGTTCCATTCGGAGTGTGTGTGTGTGTGTAGAATTTTGTGTTGTTTTACTGTAGTAAACTTAATTTTTCTTTGAGAGTGTCTTTTCAAGTGTTGTGTGTGTGTTTGTTGCGTCTGGTATACTTGTCTAGACTTTTTTGTCCCGTTCCTGTGGTATCATGTCTAAGGATACCAAGATATCAGGATTCAAGAAGTGTGACTCGTGCTGTCAGAAGATGTCTCTGACAGACGATCACACTTCTTGTGTGTATTGTTTGGGCCCTCTGCACCTGCAGGACTCCTGTTCCATCTGTCATGCTTTTGGCCCAAGAGTCCTGCAGGAATGCAGAAATAAGCTCATCCTAAGGGGCTTATTAAAGCCCGAAGGTTCTCCTACTAAGCCTCTGTCAGGAAAACCTTCTAAGCCCGCCAAACCGTCGGCTCCCTGTCTGGAGCCGGCGCCGAGCAGACCTTCTTCTGCCTCGTCGCTTCTGGCTGGAACCGATACATCGAGGCCTCAGTCTGCTCCGACCTTGGTGTCGGAGCCGTCTCCAAGCCGAAAGTGTTCCCAATCTCCTTCATTGGAGTCGGTCAGGTCGGCTCCGAAGTCCCCTTTGCTGTCGGAGCGGAGCCATAGGTCTCACTCCTCTAGATCTTCCAGGCTTTCGGACCACGACCTCGAGAGGGTAGTCAGTAGGCTTTTGAAGTCGCAGGCGCTCGCCCAGTTATTGCATAGCCCATCTCAACAGACTGCGGCTTCCCTTACGCCTGCTCCAGTTCCTCCTCTGACTATTCCTTCGAGCTCAGAGCCGGAGGACGTTGGGGTTGGTACCGTGGGGGCGTCGGAACCGATTCCACCCTTACCGGTTCCTTCGTCGTCTCCGATCCCTTCATTGGCTCCGTCCTTGGAGGGATCCGGGCGCCGGGACTCCCTCGTCGGTTCCGAGGGGGCGAGTGGCATCGGACCCTTGTCCGACCCCATTCTCCCTCTCGGAGCATCGGCGCAGGTGAATTCGGCCCCGACATCAGCCTCGGAGCCGTCCCTCTCGGTGCCGGGAGGAGCTCTCATCTCTTCGGAGCTGGGTACCTCTTCTCTGCCTGATAGGGGGGTCATGAGGAGCGTGCTGGCTCCTATACCGGCGCCACGGTCAACCCCATCGGCCCCTCCTTCAATGGTGCCTGCTTCGGCCTCTGCCTACCCACCCGAACCCAAGCGTGGAGAACCAACGCTCCAGGTCGCCCCATTGGGCATATCCTCCTCTTCTGAGGCCTCCCCTGATCCTGCGGGGGAGCCCCCTTGGAAGAGGACATGCAAGAGGAAGCATGTGGACTCCCCGGATTCAGTGACATCTGACACTGACCTGGATGATTCGGAAGGGTCCCCAAGATCCCTCTCTGAGGATGTCTCATTTTCTGACATCCTAGAGATCCTTAAACAGAGGGGGAACTGGTCTGCCCTCAACCCTTCCGAGGACGAGTTGGTGTACCTGGATGCGTTCGGTTCTCGCCCTTCCACCTCCTGGGTGTCCCTGCCTTTCGACCCACTCATGGAGGTGGTGGCTCGGAAGGTGTGAATGGCTCCGGATACTATGGAACCAACTCCCTGGAGGCCCACAAAATTTATTACAGCCCCTTCGGACAAGCAGTTTCTCACTAAGGGCGTCCCCGTTGATACCATGGTGGTGGTGGTAGTGGCCACTAAGAAGGAGTTGGCTGACCCCTCAGTTCCATTCCATCCTCCTAATAAGGAATCTAGGACTATGGATAGGTACGGCAAGCGGATGTTTTCTTCAGCGACCTTTGCCTTGCGTTTGGTGAATTATTTGTGCCATTTCACCCGTCTTCAGAGAGACCTTCTCAAAGAACTAGGTGATACCTTACAGGACCCATCAGCTGCGGGGTCTCAGGAAAAGATCAACTCCCAGCTGGGGACCCTGAACTCTATTGTAAACTCCTCCATGCGGCTCATTTCCTATGCCGCCGATGGAGCGAGTACGGCTGCAGGCATGGGCGTTGCTCTAAGGAGACACGCCTGGATGCAGCTTTGCAACTTCACCGACCCCTTCAAGGCATCCTTCACTAACACCCCCTTTGACAGTTCTGCCTTGTTTGGACCTCAAGTGAAGGATACATTGACCAGGTGCGAGCAGGAAGGCAAGACTCTCTCTGCCGTGGGAGTCCATTTTTCCACTCCTTCTAGACCATACCTTAAGGGTCAAAAGGGTGGAAAAATGTGGTTCCGGAAATCCCAGGGAGTACTGCCTGACGCACGTGGTGAGCTTCCCTCCAGAGGCAGAGGAGGGAACAATAACAGGCGTCGCCCTAGGGGCAGGGGGGGTCCGCAAAATCAGGGTAGCAGAGAATCTTTCTCTGACAAACCCTTCCAGCACCCCTGAGGAGCTGCCCGACTGTCCACCTTCGGAGGCAGTCGGGGGAAGACTATCACTGTACCCAGAAGCCTGGCATTCCCTCACGCAAGACAAATGGGTACGGTCGATCATATCCGAGGGTTACAGAATTCCCTTTATTCACACCCCACATCAGCCAAAAGGGCCCCTTCCAGACGTTCCACCCGGTCTGAGTGGTCAAGCAGCACTAGAAATTTCAAAGCTGCTAAGAAAAAGGGCCATCCAGCCAGTCCCAGCAGACCAACAAGGATCTGGAATCTACTCCAAGTTCTTTTTGGTACCAAAAAAGACAGGGGACTGGAGACCTATTTTGGATCTCAGCAGGCTGAACAAGTCGGTTCAAAGAACGAAGTTCCGGATGGTCACGCTACAGTCCATTCTACCCTTTCTGGGTCACGACAATTGGATGTGCTCTATAGACCTTCAGGATGTGTACTACCATATCAAGATGAACAGGCGCTCCAGAAGGTTTCTCCGCTTCTGGCTGGGAGCCAGTCACTACCAATTCAGAGCCCTGCCCTTTGGCCTCACCACAGCCCCCAGGTTGTTTACCAAATGCATGGCAGTGGTTGCGGCTCACCTGAGACGACAAGGATTCCAGGTGTTTCCATATTTAGACGACTGGCTCCTTACTGCCACCACCAGGCACCAACTACTCCAATCCAGAGATTACGCTGTACAAACGTGCAACGCGCTAGGTATCTCTATAAATTTCGAAAAGTCTGCATTGTCTCCTTGTCAGTCTATTACCTTCATAGGCACCATTTTAAACACAGTGGAGTTCTCAGCAAAACTACCTACACAAAGAGTTTCAGACATTCGCAACCATGTTCAGATCCTATTACAGGAGAGCAGAGTCCAAGCCAGATTTGTACTAAAAACACTTGGTCTCATGGCAGCAGCAATCACTTTACTCCCCCTAGCGCGTTTTCATATGCGGATCCTGCAGTGGATGCTATTTTCCCAGTGGTCCTTTCAGCAGCTCCCCATGTCACACAACATTCTAATCACTCAGTCATGCAAAAGACACCTTTCTTGGTGGACGGTCTCCCCTCAGGTACTCCAGGGCAGACCTGTGGTCCTTCCTCCTCCTGTTGCCACTGTGACAACGGATGCCTCCCTGATCGGGTGGGGGGGCATTTTCGGGCAGGACAGTCCAGGGCACATGGCAACCCTTCGAATGCCACTTGCACATACATGTCTTGGAAATGAAAGCGGTACTTTTAGCGTTGCAGGCCCTTCAGGACTGCCTACCCACAGGGACTATTGCAATTCAAACAGACAAATATGTCTGTAGTGTGGTACATCAACAAGCAGGGCGGAACCAGATCCTACCCTCTATGTCGAGAAGCACTCAGACTTTGGCAATGGGTGATCTCTTGTCAACGGTTTCTGGTAGCAATGCATATTCCCGGGAAGTCCAACGTCATAGCGGACAGACTGAGCAGAGCCATTCTCATGCCTCACGAGTGGTCTCTCAACCAGATAGTAGCGGAAAGAATTTTCAGAAGGTGGCTTCAGCCTTGCTGCGACCTTTTTGCAACACCTCTAAACAGCAAGTGCCCAGACTTCTTCACCCTCTTCCCTCTCCCAGGTCTACCCCCCAGAGACGCTGTAGTTCACGATTGGCCCCGGGGTATTCTGTATGCATTCCCCCTTTTCCCTTGATTACTCAATTAGTCCAGAAAGCGACTGCCTTGAGAGCCAGGATGATCCTCATTGCCCCTTACTGGCCTCGACAAATTTGGTTTCCGTTCCTGCATCGCCATCTGCTGGAGCAGCCCTGGCATCTGGACCCAGTGCCAGATCTTCTGACCCATCAATCGGATGGGCTGCATCAGTCCCTTCGATCTCTCAACCTCACAGCCTGGTTGCTCCACTTCCAACCCTAGCCAGGCTTCCCCTTATCTCTCAACCAGTTCGCGATATCATACTCACTTCTCACAAGTCTACTGCCTGAAAGACTTATGCTAGTAAATGGAAGCATTTCTCTGTCTGGGCAGGGGGAAAACACGTGGACCCCTTTACAGCACCTGTCCAGACAGTTCTAGAGTTTCTAGCAGAACTCTTTCGATTGGGCTCCTCCTCAGCCACCATCAGAGTTCAGCTGGCAGCTATTGCAAATTTCCACGTTGGCTTGTCAGAGACCAGCATCATGTCCCACAAACTTTGCAAAGCCTTTTTAAAAGGAACCCTTTTACTTAGACCCCGGTTAAGGACCCTCCCCCACCGTGGGACTTAAATTTGGTACTGTCTTCTTTAATTCTTCCTCCCTTTGAGTCGGCGGCTTCTTGTTCGTTGAAGTTGCTCTCATGGAAAACACTCTTCTTAGTAGCCATCACCTCAGCAAGACGGGTCTCGGAACTTCAAGCCCTTTGCGTTCGTCCTCCTTATCTTGTTTTTCACAAAGACAGAGTGTCACTTAGGACTAATCCATCTTTTTTACCCAAAATAATCTCAGAAAAAAACCTGAATCAGACCATAGATCTTCCAGTCTTCTTCCCAAATTATATCAATAGAGCTGAATGAAAGTTACATTGTTTGGACGTTCACTGTCAATTATGCTTCTACCTGGATAGAACTAAGCAGATGAGAAAATCAAACCAGCTCTTCCTGTCCTATGCGGAAGGGAAGCAAGGCCAACCAGTCTCTAAGGTAACCTTGTCCAGGTGGTTGTCCTGTCTTATCATGTTGGTCTACCAGTTGAGGAACAGGGAACTTCCTACTAAGCCTAGAGCCCACTCAACCAAAGCTTTAGCTTCTTCAATAGCCTTTCAGGCAAGATTGCCGATGGATTCCATTTGCGCAACAGCTACTTGGGCCTCTCCTCATACCTTCATTTCTCATTACAAGCTTGATATGGCCTCCAGAAGTCGGGCTGATTTTGGTTCCACTGTACTCAAGAGTTTGTTCCATTGAGCCACCCAGGACTTAGGTGCTAGGGATGCTGTCCCATCCAGCAAGAATGAAGGCAAGATTGACAACTTAACATTGAGAAGTTATGTACTTACCATAACATTCCATGTTAGTTGTCTTCTTCTCGCCTTCTTTCTTGCGTCCCACCCCCCATCCCCCTAGCCTGGGAAGATCTAGAGTACCTTGTGAGAGTTATTGCCACCTCAGTTATATCCCCAGCTAGCTCCCTTGCTCCCTTTTTTTTGCTACCTCTTCTAGAGGGGTTTATATATATATAGATATATCTTTATTTTTGTATCTATGATTAGGTGGATTATTCTCTGTTGTGGTGGGACGTATATGTCCATAGTGTTAGCTATCAAACGAGATCTGGGTATATGACGCCTAGCATTATGGGACGTAGCATAGCATCGAGCCGGTAAAAATAGCTCTCGAGCTTTATTATTAGGCCGAGTCGGAGCCGAGGTTAGGCTCCGAACCCATCCAGCAAGAAAGAAGGCGAGAAGAAGACAACTAACATGGAACGTTATGGTAAGTACATAACTTCTCATTATGCAGACTATCTCAGTGCATTATCCCTATACTCAGTCTCCTACAGACTACTGATGGGTGATCTATGCCTAACGTGCAATGAATTCTCCATTCCAGCTATGATGGATTTGTTACACATTTGCAAAACAAACAACACTGAAATTACCCACTCTAAGAATCTTCATCTGTGACATAAACAAAACAAGTTGGGCAAACAGATATGTGTCCCAGAGATTACCTATCACTCTCCTCTGGAACGAACTCCCCATTCATGTGAAGCAGAGCTCTTCCCTATGCCTATTCAAGTGTAAATTGGATCAGTGGGTAGGAAATCGCAAATTCTTCCCTGGCTTGTTGCATGGTCTCTTATGGACGGGGCAGCTTGCAGATGCCCTAAGGCACAGGCATATACCAAAGACTTTTCTAGTAGGTGGGCATGAATGGCAAGGCTTAAAATGGCTCTCAGGCTGTTAGCCTACTAACCTCCTATGGTCCTATGAGCACTGGTTAAGAAAGTGGCAGATGATGTGGCTGAGTTTAGCAAGGCATTTGCATTATATGTAAGGTCAGTAAACAAACTGGCCAGACTCATATTGGGCATTAGAGTGGTAGCATAGTTAAAATGTTACCTAAACTGTATACCACAGTGACCTTATAGTAAATGGAACTGAGATGAAAAGTCTGGGATCACTAGCTAGCACTACAGTCTGGACTAGGGCTGATAATTATCAGGATCACTACAAATGACCTAGCAAAGGCTATGAAGAAAACATTTTTTTTGGTTGTGGGGTTAGTTACCTAACCATCTTTAGGCCCCATCAGCATAATAGCAGGTATGGAAGGGCTGAGAAGAGATTTGTCAAGATTGAGAAAAAAGGCAGTTTATATTCTCTGCAAAATAATGCATTTTGGAAGCAAAGACTGAGGAAACAGTAAGTTCAGGATAGATTTTCAGTGAAAGCATCGGTAATGGGCAGTTTATGTTGTGCTACTTTGTAGATATACCAAGTCCAAAGTTAAACTGATGTAGGATTAATTCCCTTATCTAGGAGGTTGTTTAATGTCAAAGTTGGTATTAAGTTATGGAAGTTTTGGGATTTCAAACAGCTTTCCCACTTGCAAAAAAAACACTACTTAAACTGGATGAAAGTCTTAAGGATTGCATTTCACTTACTGATAGTTCTCTGCAATGAGGCATAAATCCAAAAAACTGCACAGCTCAGAAAGAGGAGAAGCAGTAGCTACAAAAAAAAAGAAAGAACATGGAGTATTCATATTAGATTACCTGTGAATTACTTTGAGATATTTGAAAAAAAATCAGCAGCAGAAAATGAGAAGAAATTCTCACTTTTTGTAGGAATACACAGTTGGTGAGATCCCGTTCAGAATACTCTGTGCAGTTCTGGAGACTCCATCAGCATAATAGCATACATATGATAGTTACAATTTAGAGGAAGTAACATAATGCTTCTCAGTCTGCATCAGTAGCCATATAAAGAGATACTAAAAGAGTTTAATTTATGTAATCTTGAGGAAAGTAGGCAGTAGGCAGAGGGAGTATGATTAAAATGTTTTAAGAACATCACCTGAAACCATAGAGACCAACTAGCTATGATATTTCTATGCATCATATGTAGGAAAATAATGAAACACATTTGGCAAATAAAAGATAAGCATGTCTTGGGAGATATGATGGAACTGTATTTCAGAGAAGGGGCAACAGATGATTGAACAGACATTCTGAAGGTACAGAAAAATTAAAAATCGTGAGTGCATTCAAGAATGCATGAGACAGGCATGAGGCTTCTGTAATGAAGGTAGGGTGAGAAGAACTGATGCACAAGTAGGTTCTGTATTTTGTCTAGTAAATAAAGAACAGAGTAAGTAGCTTGTGTGGCCCTCCTCTGCCATTAAAAGGTATCTTTCTGTTTTCACTGAGAATAATGACACTGCAAAACAGATTATGGTAAACATTTGTATTTTTTTCCAGAATAAGGTTGTGGCAAGCAGGCCACTACATGTGGGGTGTTGGGAGTTTAGCCCACCTCTACATACACAGAAAATAATTGATGTGATATTGTCAATCTCACCTTTATTCTCACTGATTGGTCAGATCCGTCTCGGCCATTTTCCAAGCTTGAGGTCTTCAGCAAAGCTCATGGGGCTCTTCTTTACCCATACTGCAACTAGCTTCCCCAGATCTCATTTGCTGCGCAACGAAGAGGTTGGATAGCAAGCTCTGGGCTAAGAGTTTGATATTTTTTATTATTATTACAGATTTCTAACTTTCTAATACTTAAAAATCTTTTTTCTCTTAAAGTAATATTTTATATTGTTATACTTTAACGAGTGTCTGTTAGTCTGTTTTTACACTTTCTCTTAGTAGTTAGCATCCGTTTCAGTTAGAGGACTTCTAATGAAAGTGTGTTTAAATTAGAGGACATTCTACCCCCTCTTTCCTACCTTTCCCACCATTCTAATCATTTAAAAAAATCTCTCTATCTTTTTAAATTTTTTGTCCATTTAAGTTAGAGGGCTTTCTCTGAGTTTTTTGTGTGCATGTGTGCTCTGTTTCTTTCCATCTGCTCTTTTTTTATATATAGATATGTCTCAAAAGCAGAAAAGGAAGCCCCTAGGCTTCAAGAAACACGAGAAATGCTGGAAAAAGATGCCCCTAAGGGATTTGCACATTCTATGTGTGTATTGCCAAGGGCCTTTTCATTTACAAGAACCATGCTCCATGTGTCATGGATTTAACCACAGGGCATTAATGGAGCATAAAAATAAGCTTATTTGAAAAGGTCTGCTTAAGACCACTTTTTGTGAGGCTATATCACCGGAATCTTCAAACTCTGGAAAACTGGACAAACCACAAAAGTGAGCTTCTTTGGAGCGGAGATCCTCTTCAGAGCCAAAGCAGAAAGCTCCTAAGCTGTCAGCTCCAAAGGAAATATCTGAGCAGATGACTCAAGTCATATCTAAGGCTTCTTCGGAGGAACAAGAATCCTCTGCCCCGAAGTCGACCTTACCATTGGAGTTTAGATATAGGAGCTGATTGCCTTCCCTGGAACCAATCCATTTTCGGCTCCCATCACCTCTTCTAGCCAGATCGAGGTCACCTACACTCTCTACCCAGTCCACCAGGAGTCTAATGAAGATGTGGATAGGGTAGTGAAAAGACTGTTAGACACCGGGCTTAGCCAAATTATTAGTGAATCTGAGCCCAAAGGAACTGGATCAGACACAATCCTCCCCCTCAGCACCTACTCCTCCTCCGATCTGTCCCTCGGTTTCAGAGCCAGAATATTCCGATATCCAGCTTCTGTCTATATCGGGTCCAGAACCCTTAGACTCCTTGGATCTGGTATCTGCCCTGAGTGTTTCCACCCAGTTGGAGCAGGAGACCTCTGGGAGCCGACACTCTCCGGTCAGGTCTGCTGAGCTGGTTCGGATCTCACCGGATCTGACCCTGCCTCTGGGGGCCTCGGTGCATGTGAGTTTGGCTCCTACCTCGACTTCAGAGCGTCCATGTTCTGCTCCGCAGGTTCTTTCAGCTCCGATTCATTTTTCAGATCCGGGGAGTTCTTCAGAGCGGGAGCAGACCACCTTCAAGGTTAGGAGAGTTCTGACTACCTCTGTCTGAGACACATTCTCCTTCATATCTTCCTCCCAGTTCTGTCCAGGTGTTTTTGTCTTCTCACCTACCCTCTCCGGATCTATCTGAGTTCATCGACATTTTAAAATACCGAAAACGAAATAACCGACACCAAAACAGCGAAACTCATATAACCGACGCCAGAAGATCGACAGTTCACAAACACGACATGACACAACATACCAACAAACAAAACACATCCCCTATCCAACACTCACACACACAACACAAGCACACCAAAATCCTTACAAACAAACACTAACCCATACATACACAACTATCCACAACCCTGACCCAAACCCTTACCTAAGGTCTAACTCACTTATCCCACCCTACCCTACAAAACACCAACCTAACCTAACTCACTTATCCCACCCCTACCCCTACAAACACCACATATCCTTTCCCACATTTTAACATGTCGATGAACTCAGATAGACCCCCCTCTCCACAGGTCCACAGAGACCCTAGGCCTCAGAATGTCCAGAAGGTGACTCTCTCCTCTTCTGAAACCTTCCCAGAATATCCCACTGAGGCGGTCCCTCAGAAGAGGACATGCAAGAGGAAGCATCTCGACTCCCCAAGGAGTCCATCACATCTGATACCAACCTCGATGAAGCAGAAGGGTCCCCACGGTCACCTCCTGAAGATGTCTCTTTTAGAGACATGGAAATCTTAAAGCAGAGAGGAGTCCGAACGGAGAGATGAAAAGTCAGCAAGCAAAGGAGAGTAGTATTACTGAAATTGAATTCATCCTCAAGTCTTGGTGAGTACCTTCACAAGGTGGTCCCTGTTTTCTACAAAATATCACCAAGGCAACACTGATATATAGACTGTATTTATATAGCATATATCATGGACAGAAGTAGGTCAAAACTTAAAAAAAGATAGCTGGGTGTACAAGACCTAGGGTAAAATAGTGCCCAATCCTTGTAAGCGCACTGGTGCCAGGACTGGAAAAAATTACACTGTAGAATCCTCAAAATAGGAAACATTCCTACAATGGGGCCAGGCAGGCCCAGGAGTAGGATGCCCCCCCTGTTGTAGAAGGCAGTAGCAGTCCACAAAAATCACAAAAACTGACAGGCCAAAGAAGAGCCGTAAAGACGATAGAGTGGAATATTGAGGATAAGAAAGAAATTGTGTATTGTTACTATTTTGCAAAAAACCCAAAATTTCCAGACACAAGATATAAAAAAAGATTAAGAGAGAAATTAGAGGAAAGAAAAATACATCCGCAAGAAAAAGCTGTCAGAAGCATCATATACAAATTTGTGGTCATTAATGGAACAGATTTTTGAAAAACAGTATATAAACCAAGAAATGTTGATCTCTTTGGAAAAAGAAGCATCTGAGGAAGTGCGAACATATAAACAACAAAACCTAGATATTTTTGTAAAGTATAAGAAAGAAATATGGACATGGGAAAGAAAACGAGATTTGATATGGTGCAATATTTACGCAAAGGTGAAAGCCAAATTAATCAACATAAAGAAGGCAGCTCCAAATATATTTGAAGAGAAATGCAGACAAAGGCATCTAGACATGGACAATTTCACAATAAAAAAATAATATCACAAAGAGGGAATGTAGAAAAGCAGATTAATAAAGTAGAAGTTAAAAAATAGAAGTTGAAGTTATGGAGTGCCTGCGAAGTGAAGGATTTGAGGTGACATCACAGCATGATGGAACGAGTCCCCAAAGTAAGGAGAAACAGGAAGATCAGGAGATGTTTGAAGAAGAAATATGGACATGGGAAAGAAAAAGAGAATTAATATGGTGTAATATCTATGCAAAGAAGAAAGCAAAACTGATCAATACAAAAAGAGCAGCACCAAAGAAATTTGAAGAGAAATGCAGGCAAAGGAATCCGGACATGGAAAACTTTACAATACAAAAAATAAAAAGATAAAGAGGAAAAGGACATCAGTAATGGAGGAGTTAAAGAAGTAGAAACTGAGGTTATGGAGTACTACTAAAGTGAAGGATTCATTGTAGAAAATCTAATTCAGAAAGAACCAAAAAAGGATAGTGCAATGGAACTCCAAATTAAGGGGAAACCAGTAGAATGGGAAGCAATTGGTCAGGTGCCATATGAAGATATTTTGGAACCTTCCATAGGAAATGAGTATAAACGTTCACTTGAAGCTGAACAGCAAGGGAAGGAACAGTAAATTGTGGAAACTCTTGACACAGTTAATGTTGAGTGATAGGCCAGTGAGTTCTCTTGGATGGCACAGGATGAAATTGAAGAGAATGTGCCACAGGAAGATGCAATAGAACTTTCTATAGAATTCTCGCAGGAAATGGAAAACAAAAAATGTGCCCTCAGTTTAGAAGAAAATGAGCTAGGAGAAGAGTTGCTTGACTTAATAGAGATAGATGGACATTTATTTATTTATTTTATTTTATTTTACATTTGTTGACCGGGCTATTGTTGACCGGGCTAGTCCAACTGGATATATGTCCATTTTCAGTGGAGGCCCGGGGAGAAAAGCTCCACAAACATCAAAATGTTTACAAACACAATGGTATGTACAAAGGCAATGGTACATTACAAAGCTTAGGCATACATTACATTTCATAGGATTTAGCATTTGAATACAAAAAATCCTAGTGCAAACAGTTTTGGATATTCCTGATAAAAAATGTCAAAGACACTATTAATTATAAAGTCAAACACACAAATGTCACACAAAAAAATGCAAGTGTGTAACAGCAATGGATATTCATACAAAATATGTACAAGGACACTCTTATTCTGTAAAGTCTCACCAGAAGTATAGCCACATTAACTTTATTATGAATAGAGAAGAGACAAGATTCTACTCAAAAGAAGATAGGTGTCTAGGGAAGGGTTTGGTAGTTAGTCTGGTTTGACACAGGGGTATAACCAGTGTGATTTAAGTTTGGGTTTTAGTTTGCTTTTAAATAGGTTAGCTGAGGCTCGGAAGGTTAGGTGATTAGGGAGGCTGTTCCAGGTTTTACCCACTGTATTAGGGAACAATGCGTCACCAGCTGAATTATAGGAATTAGCTATTTGTACTAGTAATTTATTAGATGAGCGTAGGGTTTTGAGATTATTGTAGGGGGTGAGTAGGGTATTGAGTATTGGTGTATTTGTAGGTTGATACAGGATCTTATGGACTATTGTTAGTTGGTTGAAAAGTATTAGATTTGGCAATTCTAACCAGCCTAGTTGATTCAGATTGATACAATGATGGGTCCTATAGGAGGACCCAGCTGCAAATCTGGCAATATTGTTGTAGGAGGTAGACGGTTTATTCAGGTTGCTTTTATATAATTTAGTATAGATAGGCGAGGCATATAGTAGGGTGGAGATAAGGTGGGTACGGGCTATAGTTGTCTTGGCTAGTGGAGTCAGAAAGGTTTTGATCCTGTAGAGGGAACCTAATTTTTTGTTCACTGTTTTTATAGTGTTATTAATGTGAGGCTCAAAGGTGAGGTTATTATCAATAAGTACCCCAAGTAGTTTTGTAGTAGGATCAGGTAATATTATAGTTCCATTGCTAGAAGTAACAGTAAAGTTAAGTGGAGAGGCTCTATGGGTAGGGGTGAATAGTAGCATTTTATTTTTAGGGTTCAAGATAAGACTTCTGTGTAGAAGCCAATTTTCAACTATGCTAATGGTGTTTTGGGTTAGGGACTGAAGTTCTGATGAGGAAGTGGCTGAGCATATAAGTGTGGAGTTGTCTGCATATTGGATACAGGTAGCTTGAGGAATTACAGAATGGAGGTCATTTGTGAAGATGGAGAAGAGGAGAGGACCCAATATTGAGCCTTGAGGGACACCTATGGCAACTGGGAGGTGGGAAGATAAGGTATTTGCCCATAGTACAGCCTGTTGCCTGTTATTTAAGTAGGATTGGAACCACTGTATAGCAAGAGCATCCAATGACAGGTTTTTAAGTGTGTCTATGAGGAGGTGGTGGTTAGCCATGTCAAATGCTTTTGACAAATCAATAAAGAGGGCTGAGGACAGAGTATCATTAATGCAGTCAGTAAACGATAAGAGAGCAGAGGTGGTGCTATGAAATGGTCTGAAGCCATGTTGGCAGGTGGCTAATAAATTATTTTCAAGTAGGTGGTTTAAAGGTTGCTTATGAATGCATTTCTACATTACTTTTGCCAAAGGGGATAGTATGGCTATGGGCCTGTAGATGGAAAACTCTTTGGAATTACCAACTTTATGCAGGGGGATAATGTGAGAAACTTTCCAGATTGATGGGATGGTTCCTTCCGAAACAGTTCTATTAATGAGGATGGATATGGGGAAGGCTATGTTTTTTGCTGCTTTTTGCAGGTATTCTGCAAGTAGTAGGTCTGCAGAAAGAGTTGTGGGTTTAAGTTTCTGAATAAAGTTATAGGCAAGGGATGTGGGAACTGGTTGAAAATGAAATAGAGGGGGCTATAGGAGATGTCAGGTGTAGAGGATGTGGAGTTAGGAGATAGTTGGTTGGCTAGGGATTAAATGGTTTCTGTGAAAAAAGTGTTAAGAGTCGGCTCTTTGAATGGGATTGCTGTGATCAGAGCCTAATGGAGTAGGAGTGCCTGAGCAGCCTGTGTGTAAGAGGTTATTAATGCCTAACCAGAATTTATTAACCAGACATATTAAGATCAATAAAAAAATAACTGAAGAAACCAAAAAGGCAAAAAACTTACAAGCACTGGTCACGGACACTCCAATAAGTGTAACGGCACCTCTAATTCAGCTTACAAATCCAAAACCGGATGATGAACCAACTGACAAAACAAATAGTTCAGCAAATAAATCCAAAGACAGATGATGAACCAACTGACATAACAAACTCCCACAGAATGGCAGCACGACAATTGTGTTTGTAGTTTCAAAAAAGTATTTAATTCCATGGACGAATGGTAAAAACAGAACCAGACTCCAAACAAGCAAAACATGACAAATGGTAAAAAGGTTAAGTGCTTTCACCCACTCGATTAGTGGGCTTCTTCAGAACCTCTGATTAATGATACAACTAGCATTTTATTTAAAATAAGGCACCAAAAAGAAACTGATACAAGTGATGACAATGTATCCTAAATGAAAAGGCCCAACTCTTAAAGCTGTAACCTCCTTTAACTGTATATGTCACATATAGTCATGGTGAGAAAAAACACATATCCCTCATTTATTGTCTTAATAAATACTGTACTTTGTAAAATCCACCACGAACAAACAGTAGCCAGCCTGCAAAATTCAATGTATGGCACCACATCCATGGTCTTGAAACCCTAATGCATGTGTCTCCTATTAATTTTACCATATTGTATAAGACATCTAAATAAAAATGTATACTAAAATAACCTGATAAAAATCCTTCATAAATACATGTCGTTTTAGTGCAGTATGTATATACTGTAATGATACTAAACCCGACAAAATACTAACCCACGTATATTATATGAATGTCGTATGTTGTAAAATATTAACATTGCGTTAAACAAAACGCATGTAAAATGTGTTCCCCCCTTCAGAATTGTAATATATAATTTAAAAAATTGTTGTTTAAAAATTATTTAAAAAATTATTTCAAAAATTATTTCAAAAAATGCTGTGAAAAAAATTGCTGTGAAAAAGGTGTGTGGTTCCATGAACCAACAGTTCAATAGAAGCCTTACTGAAACCATAAGTCCCTATATATGTATATGCAACCAACTATGATTCTACCTCAAAATGAACCTCAAAGTAAATCACAAAGTAAAATGAGATGTTCAGCATTTAAAAAATGACATTAATAAATTTTATATGTCAATCTCTACTAATCCTGTAGTTTATGAATGAATATAATATACTCCCCTTACTGGTTCATAGTTTATTGCATATCTCTAAAATTGGTTTACAGGAAATATATTCATTGAGTCCAGGAGGTGTGGTGGCATCTAAAAAAAGTTGCCACCAGACCTCTCTAAAACTCAAAAAGGATTTATAATCACCACCAATAGGATCTACCAAGATTGTTTCCAAAATAGCAAATTTGAACTTGTCTGTCATCCATCTTGTTTATGTGTCTATATAAGGCATTAGTTAAATCTTTCTTCTGAATACTGTAGATATCATCGTATATACGCTGTCTGAGACACTGCTCAGTTTGTCCTACATAGAAACAAGCACATTCACAACATTTGGCTAAATAAATAAGCATCTTCGTTCTACAATTCCCATGTTTAAATTTTACTAATGTCTGAGTTTCATTCTGAATAATCAATTTCTTGTCTTCTAATATATACTTGCATTGATTGCAAGTTCCACATTTGGATGTATGGGAAAATTTGTCAGATCTCCTACCTCTATTTACTCTCCTGGGGATTAATAAGTTCTTTATATTTCTTCCCATTTTGTAAATTATTCTGGGTTTGGTCTCCATTATTTCTATTAACTTGAAATCTTGAGAAATCAAATACCAGAATTTATTAATTATATTAATTATCTTATCTACAACTGGACTATATAATAATATTAATGATCTTTGATGATAATTTGTCTCATTTCCATCTTTAGTGCCTAATTCCATCAAATGTCTAATCTCAAATCCTGTTCCCAATAATGATTGATATTTGGTTGTCCCTTTCTGGTATAACATAATGCCCAATAGCTGACAATGCATTTGGTGGATATCCTCTCTCCAAAAATAATTTGGTAATGAACTCAATTTCCTCTGTCAATATTTTCACATCTGAAGTCATACGGGCAGCTCGAATGATTTGCCCTTTTTGTATATATTATGTTTCATATTCAGTGGATGACAGCTACTGTATTCCAAGTAATCATTAGTAAAAGTTTTCTTCCTATGTATCCTGGAATGAAAGATAGAATCTTGCTTGTAAATGTAAGTGTCAAGATACGCTATACCTTCAGTATTATACGTGTAAGTAAATTTAAGATATTCACTTGTAGTGTTTAAAAATTGCAAAAAAGTATCTAATTTTTCTGCACTGTCATCCCACAAAATATAAATGTCATCCAGAAATCTTCAAGATGACCCAGGTTGGCAAAGATGGGAGCACAAGCTGCCTCCATGGCTACCCCACAAAATATAAATGTCATCCAGAAATCTTGAGTAATGTTTGACGCTCTTAAAATATTCACTTGGAAATAAAGAGGAATGTTCCCAATCAAGCATGACCAGGTTGGCAAAGATGGGAGCACAAGCTGCCCCCATGGCTACCCCCCTGGTTTGCTTGAAGAACTCACCCTCAAAGAATATGAAGTTATTATCTAATACAATAGACATCAGATCCATGATAAGGCAAATCTCGTCCCAACTGAAATTGGTAAATTTCATAATACTGTTGCAAAAGGCCTCCAATCCAGCCTGTTTGGCTATACAGGAGAAAAGATCGATGACATTTATGGTGACAAATATCAGGCCTTCCTTACGTACACCTGTGGGAAACATTCCCAAAAATTCCCATGAATCTTTAACCATATGAGATATTTTACTATATATATGTTTTAATTTGATGTCTATAAACTTTCCCATGGGAAATATTTTGGATTTACTGCCTGATATAATCGGACGAAAAGGGGGGTCTTGTGTATCCTTATGTATTTTAGGTATACCCACAATAGTGGCTAATCTTGGATACTTGACTTTCATAAAATTATAAATCTCCTTGTTGATCCTGCCATCAATATAAAATTCCTCTATATATGAATCTATTCGTCGATGGGCTATATTGATTTCGTTGATAGAAACACTTTCATAATTCCCTGTATGATATAATATATCATAGATTTTCTTAGAGTATTTTATACTATCATATATGACTATACCTCCCCCCTTGTCCAGTTTCATCACTCTAATATTGGAATTTTCCTGTAATGCCTTAAGTGTCTTCTTTTCCCCTTCTGTTAAATTACAAATATTTCCATTATTGATAGTATTGGATACTTGATAAATTTCTCTTGTCACAATTTTCCCATATAAATCAACCATAGAATGACTAGGTGGTATAAATGTATTTTTCCTTAAAACTATTACCATCATTCCTTTTGTTAATTTCTAATGGATGTTCAATATTAATTCTATCTTTAAAGAAAACCGCTAAGTTTAGCTTCCTAATATATTTCTTTAATTCACACAAACAGTCCACCACATCAAAGTGTGGATTGGGAATATATTTCATACCCTTAGCCAGCAAGTTAAAATGTGTCTTATGTATGTCAAGGCTAGAGAAGTTGTAAATATTGAAATTATTAAACGTGTACATGTTGTCAACTCAAGCTATATCATGACAAACTCTACCAGTCTCTGTCAAATTGTCTCTCACCACTGTTTTTTCCACCCGCACGGTCTCTGCCTGGGTCTCGCTGGTGACCAATATTGCTGTTGGTGTATGTTCCTGTATGGTTTCCCCTGTCTGGTATCCACCCTCTGAAAATGGGAATCCTGGGTGTATTGTTTCCTATCCTTAACAGTTTCATTTACATACTGAAAATCCAATGTTTTTGTATCTGTACTTCTATTCCTTTCTTTTTGTTTGTAGCAATCATAAACTGTACCCTTCTTATATTGTTCGTAATCTCTTGTTAATTTTTTCTGCTTTCTTACACAAATATTCTCCACCCATTTCTCAGCCAAATTGTATTGTTTCTTATATAATCTTTCCCAATCAGTAAATAATAAATCACTGGTAATCTTATTATTTAATACTTCAGTTTCCTGTACTAATTGACATAATTTTTCATCATTGTATTTTATAAGCATTCTCATAAAATTAAAACCACATTGGTTGAAAAATGCATTGAATTCAGTAACACTTTTATCAGTAATTGCAATGCCCATTGGTATTTTAAAAAATCTCAGTCCCATAGGGACAATTTTCATATTAATACATTTTTGTAAATATGCAGTCAGCTTTGATCCCATTAATGCTTTTAAGTTTTTTACCAAGTAAAAAAAATCATGTCTTTAAGACTCCACAAAACAATTGGGGTTTTGGGACCCTCTTTTTGACTAGAAATGACTTGGTCAAAATTATAGTCATTGGTCAAAAAATTATTGAACTGTTTGTCTCGACTAGACAATTCAGCTTTGTCGGAACAAATAATGTTGTGACTAATAGATTGACCTTTGCTATGTTGTGGAGAGCTGTTGGTAGCTGATGAATATGTTTTTAGAGGTAAAACTCTCTTGGGTTTAGCACCAGTATGTCTCCCTTCTTCCTCCACATCGTAAATTGAAAAATGAAAGGTGAAGTCAGTAATGTTAATCCTGCTGCTATTTGCAGGTTCAATAATGTCCAGCCCATTAGATGTCCCCTTCGGACTACATCTAGAACACATCCCCTGTCCATTCGGTAATGATAAACTGTCTTCTCTGGTATTACGTCTGCCATTTGACGATAGAACTCCGTGTCCCAACAAACAGTTGGAATCAACAGTGTAAGCCATCAGTTGTGGGATTAATGTTGTTTATATTGGATTCGCAAATAGTCCTGCCTGTAAGCGCATTGAGTGAATGGACTGGTGAATCATTGACAAGTTGAGTCTTTTGCAAGCTCTCTAAAAGAACAAATAGCTTGCCAATGTTGTTTTTCAGAGATGAAACTTCATCTCATAACTTAGACAGTTCGTTCGTATTTTCTGCTGTAAATTTTGGTGAACCCACACCGGATATGTCCATGACTGGAAAGACAACTGAAGAAACCAAAAAGGCAAAAAACTTACAAGCACTGGTCACGGACACTCCAATAAGTGTAACGGCACCTCTAATTCAGCTTATGAATCCAAAACCGGATGATGAGCCAACTGACAGAACGAATAGTTCAGCAAATAAATCCAAAGACAGATGATGAACTAACTGGCATAACAAAATAACAGCAATAAAAAATAGACTGCAGAAGGTCAGTAAAACCCAGAAAGTCAGAAGTTTGATAAAACAAATTAATACAATAATTAGGACTGTCCATAGAGATCCATACGATATAACATAAGTAAACAGGATATATTACTGTGCAGCTAAATTAATAACTGATAGATTCTATCACAAGAACACAGGGTAGTGAGGGAGTGAAAGGGGAGAAATCAAATACCATCATGGAAGTATTGAATAGAGAAAACTATAAAGCAACTAAGACAAGAAGTGTCACTGTTAGAAGAGTATAGAAAAGGGAACAAATCAACAAAAATACTTAGATAGATAGGCACGATAAAAGCAATGCGCAGTACTAGAACAGACTAGGATCTATGATGCACCATCACAAATAAACTAAAAATCTCAGCACAGGCAGAAAAACTTAGAAGATATGCAGATAAATATAAAGGAAAAGTACAAAATAAGCAATTTATTGATGACCCAAAAAAGTTTTATATAGAATTGGGAAACAAGGTAAAATGAATTGAAAGACCACCAAAAAAAGAAGAAATGGATACATTTTGGAAAAGTATCTATGAAGATCCTGTGGAACATAACAAAGATGCTAAATGGATAGAAGTAAAAGAAAGAATAAGAAGTTTAAAGGTATAGGATATGAAATGTGTTGAAGTAACAGCCATTGAGATTGAAACAGAAATAAGAAAAACCTCAAACTGGAAAACCCCAGGCCCAGATGCAATACCTAATTTCTGGTTAAACATATTAACATCTTTGCATGAAGATTTAGCCATGAGTAAGAACTATTTGTATGCGAACTCCGAACAGACACCAGCCCGGCTAACAACAGGAAAAACAATGCTCCTACTTAAGAGTGAACCTGCAAGCTACCCTAAAAATGATAGACCAATAACTTGCCTTCCGACGACCTATAAACTATACAGAAAAAAAGTCCAAGTAGCCACTACAACCAAAACGAAATGAATCCAAAAGGCTACTAGCGGAATCACAAAGAATCACAAAGACGCTGGAGACGTGAATAAATTCCACACTTCATTAAAAGTGTGGAATTTATTCATGTCTCCAGCGTCTTTGTGATTCCGCTAGTAGCCTTTTGGATTCATTTAGTTTTGGTATAAACTATACACTGGAATTGATGCCGACAGGGTCTATAGTCATTTAGAAGAAAACACAATTATGGCAATAAAAGAAAGTTATATGGAACAAAGGATCATTTGCTGTTAAAGTCATAGTGGAGAACTGTAAAAAGGAAGAATTTAAGTATAGCATGGATTGACTACAAAAAAGCATTTGATAGTATCCTACATTCATGGATAAAAGAGCACTTAAAAATATATAAGATACACCCTACACTTAACAACCACATTACAGTGACAGACCACTTTGCGATTAAGCTATGATAAAAGACAAATTATTATTCCAGGGATAAAAATTCAAAGGGGGATATTCCAGGGTGACTCTGTCACATCTGCTATTCTGCCTTACCCTTAATTCATTAAGCTGTCTACTTAACAGCTTAGGCCATGGCTATAATTTGGCTCCTAGAAAACAACAGGGTATAAAGACTTCTCATCCTCTGTTTGTCAATGATTTAAAACTGTATAGCTCATCACGTGAGTAACTGAAAGTACAACTGCAAGTTGTCAAAACTTTTTCAGATGATATAAGAATGTCATTTGGTCTTGATAAATGTGCAGAAGCAACCTTTAAAGCAGGAAAAATGCAGCACCAAGAAAACATCAGTTTGGGACAAGAATGTGATATAAAAGAACTTGAGCAAGAGGGCGTGTATAAATATTTGGGAACTGATGAAGGATCAACAATAAAACATGAACAAATACAAATAAAACTTAGTAGCCTAATTTACAGTTTTGGAGTGATTGATAGGCCCCAAAATGTGTTAGATAGATTAGATGAAAATAAGAAGGCTGCTTCACGCTCACCAAATGATTTATAAATATCAGTGCATATCAAGATTATATATTCCTCGTTCTGAAGGAGAGATGGACCTCCTTGAAATTGATTACATGTATAGATCTGCAATCGTAGAAATCCATACATATCTGCTGACCTCACAAGACCCAAATGTAATGAAAGTTTTGAAACATGAGGAAAGTAAATCTAAAATGACTTCCCTGCTTAAGCTAGCAGAAGCATATCGGTCACGAGCAGGAATGGAAATCAAACCACAAGAGGATAAAAACTAGCCAGCAACTGAATGTGCTAAAAAACAAAAGAAAGAATATAAATTGAAGGACCAGAAGAGAAGGCAATAAATGTGGAAAATGCATAAATATAGTTGCAAGTTTAGTAAACTTCTGGAAGAATCTCATGTTGATCAGGAACGAATGCAGGAATGGTTAAAGGGAGGCAAATTCAAACCAAGAAATGAAAGGTTAATACTGGTGGCACAAGATAGTGGGCTACGTACACATTGGTTTACAAATTCCATTGAACATGTGGGCAAAATAGACAAATATAGGTTTTGTAATACAGAATTGGAAACAGTTGCACACCTCATTGCTGGTTGCGACATAATGGCAGAAGGCCTGTATACTGAAAGGCATAATAATGTGGCGAGACTGTTGCACTGGGGATTGTGCAAACATTATGGTACTGAAGTTGCTGAAAAACACTGGAAACATAAGAAAGCATCATGGAAAATTAAGTTTACATCACATGGAATCATCCATTAGCAACAGTTCAAAAGATAGATGTTAGAAAACTGGATATAGTGGTCCAAGAAAAGAAGACAAAAGTAGCATTGATTATTGAAATCGCCACACCCAGTGACTATGGTTTCCTGTGTAAAGAGAGAGATGCAAAGTCATAAAATATCAGGATTTGCAAGCAGAAACAAGAGCAATGTGAAAGAAAGATACCCAGATAGAGACTACAATCATATTTAGATATGCTACCAATGCATCTAACTTCATACGAATTGCAGAAAGAATCATTACTGGGCACATTGTGGGTGCTGTGAAAAGCACTTTTGGCTGACATCAAAGAGTGAAACAATATTAATTTCATGAACTTTAATTGTACTTTAACTGAGGAATGGGGTCCATTCCTGTCATGGTATTATAAACCCAAAAGATTTGGAGAAATTAAAAGAAACAGAGAGGTGACTGGCAGTCCACCTCCCCTTCTGTCAAGGAGTCAGTTTACCTGAAGGCCTTTGGGACTTGCCCTTCAACCTCATGGGTGACCCCTCCTTTCAATGAGCTTGTTGAGTTAATCTCTCGGAAGGCTTGGGAGACCGCAGACACCATAGAGTCTACTCCAATGAGGCCAAATAAATATATTACAGCCACTAAGGACAAGAATTTTTTGACAAAACGTGTAGCAGCTGATGCCATGGTCATGACAGCAGCCACTAAAAAGGAGGTTTCCGAGACCAGCTCCTCTATCCATCCTCTGAATAAGGATTCCAGAATCATGGATATGTATGGAAAGCATGTTAGCGACCGTTCCCTTACGGTAAATTAATTATCTTACTCACTTCACTAGATTGCAGACGGACCTGCTAAAGGAACTGTCAGACTCCCTCCAAAGAGCTGTAGCTGATGCGGTTACAGATGAAGTCGGTGCTTAGCTCGCCACCCTAATTTCAGTCATGAAGTCATCCTTGAGGCTTGTATTATATGCAGAAGATGGAACCAGTAGGGTGGCGGCTTCAGGCATCTCTCTCAGGAGGCAGGGCTGGATGCGCCTTTGCAATTTTGCAGAGCCCTTCAAGTCTTCCTTCATTAATGCCCATTTTGATGGCTCTTCTCTTTTTGGGCCCAAAGTAAAAGAAACACTCACCATGTGTGAACAAGAAGGTAAGACCTTATTTGCCATTGGAGTACATTTTTCCACACCTACTAGACCCTTTCCCAAGGGTGTAAGAGGTAGTGGGAAGTTATGGTTCAGAAAATCTCAGCGGTCTTTCCAAGATGCACATGGTGAAAGTTTCTTTAGAGGCAGAGGTGGGAACAATAATGGAAAAGCCTCCCTTGCGGCAGAGGTGGGCCGTAAAATCAGAGCTCTAGAAAATCATTCTTTGGTAGACCCTTCCAGCACTCCTGAAGGAGTACCTGATTACTTGCCTCTGGAGGCAGTTGGGGGTCGATTGTCCCTGCACCAAGAAACCTGGCAAAATATAACAAATGACAAACGGGTGCAGAACATAATATCCAGAGGATATATCATTCCTTTCTCCTTCCCTGCTGCTGTAAACAAGTCAGTTCCAGACATACCACCCAGTCAAAAGGAGCAAGTAACATTAGAAATCCAAACATTGCTAAGAAAGGGAGTCATCCAAGAAGTCCCAGCAGACCAGAGAGGATCTGGAAATTACTCAAGATTCTTTTTAGTTCCAAAGAAAACAGGAGACCTCGGCAATCTAAACAAGTCTGTAAAAAAAGGCCAAGTTCCAGATGGTGGCACTGCAGTCGATACTTCCATTCCTGGAAATTTGATGTGCTCTATAGACCTTCAGGATGTATACTACCACATTCTAATGGAAAGACGATCCAGAAGGTTCTTGCACTTCCGGCTAGAAGCCAGTCACTTCCAGTTTCAAGTTTTGCCCTTTGGTCTCACTATAGCCCTCAGTGTGTTCACCAAGTTTATGGCAGTAGTGGTGGCTCACCTGAGATGTGGATGATTCCACGTGTTTCCATATCTGGACAACTCGCTCATAACCACCCAACCAGGCATCTTCTGCTACAAGCCAGGGATTATACCCTTCGACTGTGTTCCTCCCTAGGTATTTCTGTAAACTACGAAAAATCTGATTTAGAGCCATGTTAAAACTTAATCTTCATAGGAGCAGAGATAAACATGACTACACTAGTAGCAAGAATCCCACAAGACAGAGTAGACTATCTCTGTCATCATGTAAGACTGTTAATCAGGAAGATGCGAGCCTCTGCAAAAGTAGTTCTTCAGGTACTGGGGAAAATGGCTGTGCCAATCATACTCATTCCCCTAGCTCATCTTCATACGAGAATACTTCAATGGTTACTTTCTGCACAATGGTCAATCTTGGAACTTCCAGTGTCACACAAAGTTATGGTCAACGGTTGCAAAAAGGACGTTCAGTGGTGGATTTACTCTCCCTAGTATCTCAAGGCTGTCAATTCATGCCCCCTCAACCCCAGGCCACAGTGACCATGGATACTTCCCAAATAGTGTTGTGGGGGGCATTATCTGGGGAAGACATTCCAGGGAATCTGGCAGGAACACAAGGCTCACTTGCACATAAACAGCCTAGAGATGAGGGTGGTGCTTTTAGTGTTGCAAGCATTTCAAGACACTCTCCCTCGAGGAATGATAGCAGTCCATTTGGACAACATGTCTGTTGTGTGGTACATAAACAAACAAGGAGGAACCAGATCTTACCCACTTTGTCGAGAAGCTCTGAGGGCCTGGCAATGGGCAACGGCTTCCAGCTGCTTTTTGATAACAAAGCACATCCTGGGGAAATCCAGCGTGATTGCAGACAAATTGAGCAAGGCCCTACTATGTCCACACAAGTAGTCCTTCAGTCAAAAGGTTATGGAAGAGATCTTCCAGAAGTGGGGCCAGCCTTGCTGCAATCTCTTTGCACATCAGTGCCAAATGCAGCAACTATTTTGCCATGATCCCTCCCACGGGGGAGTCACCAAGGGATGCACTTGTTCAAGACTGGCCTCCGGGACTTCATTATGCCCTTCCTCCTGTCCCCATAATTTTCAATTTTTTGCAGAAAACAAGTTTGTTGGAGACAACAATAATCTTGACTGCCCCGTTAGATATATTTAGAGGTTTATAAATGCATGTATATGTTTGCAAGAATATATGTAGAATAATATAGTCCATTAGATGCATACATTTTTCTTTGTTAGCATACATATATTAAAGGGTTAAACTGTTCTCAGCTAAAAAAAATCAAGTAAATATAAAAACAACATTCATTTGTAGTGTAACATGAATGTTCGGGTTCTGGTATAGCTTAGAAAAAGGCTGATAAGAATAACTCTTAAAATAGGCACTCAGTTGTGTGTAACAAGCTTCAGTGAAGTACATATAAGACATTTCCTGAGACTTGGGTGCAGGGAGTATGGGAAAGCTGCTTTCATGTGGAAACATTTTTACCTTGAAACAGAACAGTCTGTATGACATCAGAGAATACCAAAGTAACAGACTACAAATTCCAAAGGTATTAAACAATAGACTGTTCTCATGAGCAAGATCCATATAGTACAGAAGAACATATAAAAAGGACATTAAAAGTGTATGTCACAGGAGAGTTTCTCTTTCTCTTAAAAGTACATGATGGGAGATCTGATTTCTTGTTAGATCTGAGCACCAGAGATTCTTAATGCTGTATGAGAAGTAAATATGAAACAGTAAATGTTGTAAACTGCACAGTGTTGTATGTGTTGCCTGTTATATAGATTTACTTCTGTGCAAGAAAGAAAGTAAGCAGTGCCACAAATTCTCCCGAATGGTAAAAATACAGATTCGAATCTGCAACTGCCAGCTTCATTTTACCAGCTTTTCAAGTAACTACAGAAGTTTTCAAGCCACCTACAGTAAGCAGTGTGACCAACCTGCACATCTGACAGACGTAAGATGAGACCGCCATCATTCATTTTAAATAACTTTTCAGTGACCAGCCTTGCCTGTATCCGAACCCAGAGGGAGTGGTGCCTGTGCCTTGTATAAGGTCATTTCAGTAAAAGCGCAGTAACTAACATTTGTGTACGTGATTGAGTCTTGAATAGGACCACTTAATTTTCCACAGTTTGCAGCAGTACAGTTCCTCAGACGTCTGAATCCACAGTAGGTCTGCCATGCAGGAAAAAGCAGTGCCATAAATTCTCCAGGTTGGTAAAAATTCAGGTTTGAATCTGCAACTGCCAGCTTCGTTTTACCAGCTTTTCAAGTAACTACAGAAGTTTTCAAGCCATCTACAGTAACAGCGTGCCCAACTGTCTCTGTGGACTTTAGTAAGAAAATGTTTGTTGTTACATCACAGCATTAATGCTGTAAATCAGGCTAATAAAAAAGGTAGTAAACGCAGTATTACTATTAATGTGTCAATTTTACATAGACTGCAGAAGTTGTATAAACAGCATATTACCAAATGTAAAACCTTATTAGGACAAGTTGACAGTCAGGAATTATGTAAATGCATTATGTTTGACTGGTATCTCTAACAGAAAACTCTGGTATGACAGTAAATGTTTATTGTGCAAGTCATATGAAACTGTTTTCTGCAGGAGCATGAGCTAAATTCTTGGCTAGGCTCGTAAGGGCCTCAGGGCCAATACCCTAGTAACTTCCTATGATCCTGTGTACAATGTCATACAAGTACTATTGTTAATGGTAAACAACCAGATAAGGGTCATGCACTTGCATTATGTCCTGTCACCACGTGTGAAATGTTAATTTCAGAGTTACAGCAGCAGTCAGATCAGTGATGTACAGAAGTTTCTGTCAATAACTGATCTGACTGCTGTTACAACAGCAGTCAGATCAGTTATTGACAGAAACTTCTGTACATCTTGTTAGACAAAAGTGGTCTAAAGCCATTGCACAATACAAAACAGACGAGAACAGAGACGAGGTTCATGGTGAACTGACAGAAAGATTTAATAAACTTCTAAAAGGCAAACAGAGTGAGTTCAGAAAGTTTAGAGAATGTATGCAAACACTTTTTCAGAAGTGCATAAGAGCTTTAGAGTCAGCAGAACAGAATACTGAGACATATCAGACAGCCCCTTGCAGAATTACAAGACAAAAAGAATCTGGTTAGTAAAGAGTTAAAAATATAAATTCTAGATCTAACCCAGCAGTTAATTACGCTTACAAAAATAATTTACGTTTAGAAAATGGTTAGCGTACACAGCAGAGCATTACTCAGATGTTTCTGAATTTTTATTTCCAAATGTTTTAAAACATTCATTCATTTAAAGCAAGACACTTATCAGTTAAATAGTAATGTAAAACTTATGATGCTGTTCTCATAGCATACACACAGGGGCAGCCTCTTATAGCTAAGCTGTTAAATAATTTCAAAATCACTATTTCAAATAACAGAACAGTTCTAGGGCATAGAAATCAAATGAGGGTAGTTAAAAACAGTAAAGACATGAGGCCACAAGGCTGACCTGCATGTATCTTCTTTTCACCTAAAGTGCACAGGATCAAAAGTCAAACAACAGGAAATGTAAATAATGTAAATATATGTGTTTTAAGCATGTGTTACTTAAGCCAGTCTGTATGTTGTTTCTTACCATATTATGTAATTATATAATATCATCAGAAATAACAGAGACTCTAGAAAAAACAATATTCAAAAGCAATGTGATTAATATAAGGTTGCACTGCGTACATAATACTACAAATAAAACCCAAGTTTAAAATGTGTGCATAGTTAGGCAAATTACAAATACTTATTATAATTATATAAGTGTTTTACAACTTCATTCTAATATCAAGTTGCAAGTGTATTAACAAATGACTGAAGTAAAAAAAAGTGCTGAAGTGGTTACAGAGTCTGAAATGCGCAGAAAGTAAAAAAAGTAAGAGATTTTGTTTTATGTGAGCTGGGATGGGTAGGTACTAGAAATGTTGGGAAAATAAAATGTTATTCACATGCAGCACTAAGCAAAATAACTTGAAAGTCTGCAGAAATCCTATTTGGTAATTATAATAAAACATCACAATTGTGCATACATGTCATTAATAATCTGTTTGCAGGTAAATGCTAAAAGTAAAAAAAAAAAAAAAAAACGTTACTTCATACAGCCAGTGAATGGGCCATGGTACACAGTTTTATATTATCCCCAAAAGTTCCTCACCAAAAGGATAAAGGGTCTCAAAAATATGTCTTATGCTGCCCGACTGAAAGAACTCCAGCTCTAGTATGAACCTATGAACCTATGAATCTATGAACCTATCAACACAATGATAACAACCATTACTATTAGAACTGCTTTTGAAGACCATTCTGTGAAAATGTTTACCAGTTATGAGTTGTATTTTGCAATTGCTGAATATGACTATACAGTGATGCTCTTTACAGTGATTTTACATTGACAATGCTTATGAATTTTATTGCAAAGGCATTGCAGTCATTTAAAAAAAAACATCATAAATGTCAAGCTTTGACTTGTTACTACATATACAAATGAACTGAGAAGCAATTCATGTGAACAGTTTAAAACTTGAATGCAAAATTGTCCATTTACACAGATACAAAATATGGTTTATACAGTGAGGAATGTTGTTTACATATTAAACCATTTACTGTACAACACACGCTGGCTTGTAAAGAATGTTTTTGCATTTGTACATACTTGGGCTGCACTGTACACTCAGTCCAGTTTACAAACTTAGTATTAAACTGAAGCCTGCTAATTAAACATTACCAAAACATTAAAATGTATTCCTGGTATTTTTATCTTGCTACCGTACATGTTAATTAACACAGACCAATATTTTTTTCTTGTACCTTTATTTTAGTCCTTTCTGCAGTACTGTTTACGCAGTCAGTGTAGAATTGAAAAGTGCCCTTCCCCATGTAGTATGCAGCATTTTATTGTAGTATTGTTTATTTGCTTTATGCTGTGAGAATTGAAAAGATATCTACTACTACTAGTAGGTAATTGTATCCTCCCTTTGTATTGGCAAGGGACCTGCGCAATTTATTTGAAGGGTAATATGTTTCTGTATGTATTTCTGCTACAATATAGTCAGTGTTGGTGTCCTGTATGTTTTTCGATATGAGATTCAGTATTATGAGTTTTCAGTATTTTGAGCTTTCAAGATTTTGAGATTCAGGATTTTGAGCTTTCAAGATTTTGAAGTGAACCCATATATGTATATGTGTGTGTTTGTGTGTGTGTGTTTGTGTGTGTGTGTGTGTGTATATATATATATATATATATATATATATATATATATATATATATATATATATATTTTTTTTTTTTTTCTCTATAAGACTGCTGGGAGCAAACACGATCTGAGAAAGCTAGGGGTTGCATTATGGGTAAAGAAGGGGCCCACAAGCTTTGCTGAAATCCTCAAGCTTGTAAAATGGCCGAGACAGATCCAATGGATCAGATCTGACCTATCAGTGAGAATAAAGAACGAGATGGACAACACGCATGGAACATGCATACCTTATTTTTTTTATAATCTCCTCCGAATAACATTGAAGTCATTTTTTATTGTCAAAACACTCGCATAGAGCACACTGGGTCAACATTCCTGCTCTAGTAACAGGTTAAATCAAATAGATATGGTATTATACTATTTAGCTTGGGCTTAAAACATTTGCTATGAAACTGTAATTGCTTACTATTGCATTATTTATTGGTGAAATACTTTTTAGTCCTCGTAAGTCATGTAACATTCTTATGGTTTTCTGTGTAGTGTTTTTTGATTGTTTTCTTATAGATGGAGCTGGCATTAATGGATCCCAATTAATTGTTGATGGAGATGAATATTGGTTTGTTGATGACAAATTGATGACCTTCCAGGAAGCAACCATATACTGTAAAGGCAATGGTGGTGAACTGGCTTCTCTAGAGTCAAATGCAGCTCTGCAGGCAGTACAGAAAAAAATTAAACAGGTAATTCTGCAGATAGTGTAGAGTCATTGTATTCCAATTGTTGTTTTAATTATAATAACATCAGAGTTACTTTCTTTCTGTTTGTTGCAACTTTTATTCACTTGGATCCTTTATCGTAACTGTTTGCTTTTTGCCAGTGCATAACCTGCAGCTTAATGTCTTCATCTGTCATCTTGCTGAATAGGGAGTAAAGAGTGCAAATTCTGATTCTAGACATATATTACTTATTGACTGGTATAACTTCATGGAGATATGTTTGCAGTAGGCTAGTGGGAAATGCAGATTTTTTCCTCGTTACATTCTCCAAAGAAATTCATAATACTTTTTGTATCTACAAGGCAAGTATAGCCTGAGATAATTGTCGAAAGTTCAGTGAAACAAGAATTTAAACTGTATTCCTCGTGTAGTGTAGTTTCAGAACCATTTTCATTATTCTAAAATAAATTTTAACAATACTGTACTACACTGTCATTCTTCCTTCATCTATGCCTATGTCAGACCCAGTTCACTAAAATGATTAAAGAGACTTTGGATGAACTATATCAAAACTGATAAATAACATAAGAGAAACTGACTACTAGATGGGCATGCCGCATGCTTCTGTGCTAGGACCAAAGCCATTTTATATTTTTTGTGTCTGACATGGTGAAAGGGATAAAAGAGAAATGTATCTGTTTGCTTATTGTACATGGATGAAGAGATTTGTAAAACAAGAGAGTGACCTTAGTGTGATCAGGAATGATTGTGAAAATGAGCTTAAAGATGGCAGCTTATATTTAATGCTTATAACAGCAGAGTTATTCATTTTAGAAGTAGAAAACCAGGGAGTACTACAGTGTTATAGTAATTTCTTCAAATAGTATGGACCACAGTTAATGGGTGGTGGGGAAGGCAAACATGATGTTGGCCTGTAGTATAAGGGACATAAATTCATAGAACTGGAGATCTGATTTCAGAGACTTTGTGCAGTGTGTAGCTTTTTCAAATTTCCTGTTTTATATCCCAGCTCTGCACAATTTAGAATTTTCTCTGACTGCTTTGTTTGAGTGGTGTGCATGTTTCAGACCATCACACATCACTGCATCTTGTGTCAAGTTAGAAAGGGGTATTACAAGGGGAGATAGCTGTGGAGTCCAGAAAAGGCCAACCTTCACATCAGCATCTTGCAAATGAGGGCATTCTTCTTAGCACGCCATAAACTTTAGGACTTCCTTTGGGGTTGATTTCTTACAGACAGATAACATGGCAGTTGTGGAAGATCACTAAACAAAGGGGAAGTAGATTGTAGCCCCTGCGCCTGGAATTGATGGTTTAGCAATAGCTGATTGCTTTGCATTGTTTTCTAGTCCCAACACACATCCCAAGTTCTCTCAATTGCCTTGCTTATAGGCAAAGCAGGTCTCTCAGTCTAGTGGTAGCATGACAAATTTTCAACCTCTGGAAACAACCTTACTGCAGTCTGTTTGCCTTCCCGTCCATTGTCAGATCAGCAAGTTCTTCTCCATGAGTCCTCATGAAGGAGAGCTCTCAAGAGATGCTTTGCTCAAGCAATGGCCTCCTGGGCCACTTATGCTTATTTTCCTTTAACCCTGATTCCCATGTTTGTCACTGTCCCCTTTTGAGTGAGGCATATTTGGTTTCCCTATCTCAGGCCTCATATCTAGGAAATCATGTAGACCTTGGATCTCTGACAGGATCTCCTTTCTCATTCATCCAAGAAGCTTCACTTAGACCTTCACAACCTCAAGCTAAGCACTTGTTTTTTCCTCTTCCAATGATGACCAGTAATCCTGCTTTAAGTAGTTAGGATTTTATTCTGCTTCTCAGAAAAAAATCTGTACACAAGCCGTAATGTGGGAAGTGGAAAAGATTTGTTAGCTGGACATCTTACCAAGGGATTGACCTCTTTTCTGCTCCAATCCCAGATTATCTGTTTTACTTGACCATTGTGTCCGATTCAGGTTTCAGCTTCTCTACTACAAAAGTGCAGTTAGCAGCCATTTCCAAATTTCATGCTGGCAAGATGCTCGTTCCCTGTCTTCTCATAAACTTTACAAGGCACGTCTTAAAGGAGTCTTTCTACTCTGGCCGCCAATTAGATAATTAGTGCCTCTCTGGGGCCTCGGTTTGGTGATAGAAGCCTTGACAGAACTTCTTTTAGAGTCAGCGACTTCAGCACAGTTGAAATTTCTTTACTGGAAAATGCTGTTTTTGCACCTATCACTTCTGCCAGAAGAGTTTTCAAACTACAGGATCTTTATCTTCTACTGTGCCTTATTTGCTCTTTTCCAGAGATGTAATGTGTCACTCTGTATCAGTCACTTCTCTCCCCCCATAGTGGCTTCTGAGTCAAACATGAATCAGCCGATTCACTCACCAATGTTTTTTTTTTTTTTTTTTCAATTTATGACAACACGAGTGAATATGTCCTGCATGCTCTGTACTTATTCAGGCTACTCGGACTTTATCTTCATAGTACCAAGTCTTTCAGGAAATATTCTCAACTATTCATTTCCTTTACAGTTAACAAACAGAGTGACTTTGGACACGTGAGAGATTTCAAACTAAGTGGCTGATCTGTTTTACTTGACCATCATGTCCGATTCAGGTTTCAGCTTCTCTACTATAAAAGTGCAGTTAGCAGCCATTTACAAATTTCATGCTGGCAGGAAGCTCATTCCCTGTCTTCTCATAAGCTCTACCCTCTTGATTCATTCTTGAACTCTTATCTGTCTTATGCATTCAGTTCACAGTTGCCATTTACAATGCAAACCCAATACTCATTCTAGCAGATCTGGTGCCACTTCAACAATATTCTTCAGGAATTCCTCAGCTGACTAGATTTTTGTAACATCCACATGGTCCACAGTACATAACTTTGTCAAACATAAAACTGGATGCTATATCAAGGGGCAGGATGTTTTATGAGGCTAGAGTCCTCAAGGGTCTCCCGTCATGATGCTGCTAAAGTGTTCTTGTAGTGTGGGATTCTTACCCATAAGTTGTATCAGCTGGATTGGACGAATGAGATATGTACTTAGCATAATTCTGGATCTTTTCATTCACATCCATCCAATTCAACAACTGTCCCAACTCATCCCCCTTTCAAGTTGACATCTTGTAAGACCTGAAGGAGGATTTCACCATTTTTTATTTCTCTGCCTTTTCTTTTGGGTACCAAAGTTGATCTGAGGTAAATTCATGCATTAGGGCATGATGGTAAAATACTTTGTAAAGGTACTTGAGTCTTGAACATTAGATCTGATGTTGTCAATCTTCATTCATTCTTGAACTGTTGGGTCTTGGTTTTGTCTGCGGAACCAGCTCAGCCGTCATAACAAGCTTGCACCAGCCAGAAACTATCAAGCTAAGGCTACCCATAGAGCCTCTCTTCCCTTCCCCTCAGATCTCATTTGCCGCATAGAATTTCGGATGTGTCGGTCGTGCTCTCAGTTAAGTACTAGCTTACCTGTCCTGTTGAGTGAGAGTGTTGTTTCTTCCCTTTTTACCATATCAGTAAATACTTTCTTATCATTGTTGATAAAGGCCTCTACCTTCCCTCTTACCTTTGGTAATTCTTTCAGTACCTTCGTTGGTATTCCCCTTCTCCCCTTTACCCTTTGAGGGTAGTTTTTCTAAATTACCATCGTTGGTACGATCCCTTTAAAAAAAAAAATTTTCTTTACTCAGTTTTCTGTCTTACTTTGTGTGTGTGTGTTTGTGTGTGTGTGTGTGTGTGTGTGTGTGTGTGTGTGTGTGTGTGTGTGTGTGTGTGTGTGTGAGTAAGTGCTGGCTGTGAGTGTGCTTTCTCGTTTAAAGTTTGGATAATAGCAAAGAAGCATAAGGGAACTACTGGTTTCAAACAGTGTGAAAGATGTGGCAGAAAAATCCCCAACTTAGATGGGCATCCTGTGTTTATTGTTTGGGGGTGCCACATTTAGAGATTCAACCACAGTGTGAATTCTGCAAGGGTTTCTGCGCTCAACCCCTTGCAGAGAGGCATAATAAATTAATCCTCAAAGAGCTGTTAGAATGTCCTTTTAGTGAGGCTTTGTCTGAGGCGGAGACGTCAAAGTCTTCCAAAAAGGAGTCAAAAAAGAGGAGCCACTCTGTTCTGGCATCTCCTAAATCCCAGGAATCTAAATCTTCTAAGGACCAGGCCTCTTCTCATACCTCAGAACTGAGGCCTAAGCTTCAAAAATTGATACCTGCTAACATTTCGACACCAAAGTCTGCAGCTTCCCCCATGGTGCCAACAACTACTGAACCTATGAAAGTCACCTCAGTACCGAACCCTTCATCGGTACCTATGATCCTCTCAGCACCAATAATAGTTTCTTCAGTCAAACTGGTCATTTCTCCCCCTCCAAAACAAATCATTGGTTAGCCAACCACGGTGACGAAGATCGAATCCATACTCAGGACTAGGTACTCCCCATCTATTGACCCCTTCCTTGGACACGAATTGAGTTCCTTTGTTGAATGCCCGGAATCACTGTCGGGGATGTCCATTCATTCCATCAGGAGTCTTTCAAACCTTGATGTAGTCAGATTAATGGATCAGCTCTTGGCGGCCAGAGGTCTCCCTGCCACATCTAGGACCTCTCTCCCATCTGGATTCGAACCCTATTCTCCAAGGACTCATCTTCCTCCAACCTCTTCACAGGTCTTGTAGCCCTGGACTTCAACTTTCCCGGTGTCAGATACTTCAGTACTGATGTTGGACCTCACCTTGGTTCCAGAACTGACTCTGTGGTCAGAGCCGACCCACCCGTAGGACAGTGACTTGGCTTCCGGCTCCAGGATCTCTGGTTCAGCTCTGATTTTTTTCCATGGCACCATCTACGGTTCCTGGTGCTTTGACAGTTCTGAGTCCTCTCACTGCTCCTTCTCTGGAGGTGGGCTTGTCGGAGCAGGGTGTAGCACTGGTTCCAAGATTGTCTTTCTTGGTTCCAGGCTCCCATCCCTCTTCAGGCAGGCCTGCCTTCCAGATTATGGAGAGAGCTGTCGCCTCAGCAGGCTCACAGTTGGCACTATCCCTGTCAGAGTGTCATGTCTATGTATCTTGTGGCTCTTAGCTGTCACAATCTGCTACATCAGACCAGCGGGTATGGGAGCAGCAAGACACCCTGCTGCAGGGTTCCCTTTCTTTGGAGTCCTCCTCAGATCTCCCTCCTGAGGAGCCACCCTGTAAGAGTTCATGCAAGAAGAAGCACCTTGATTTTCCAGAAGAATCTGTCACTGAGGATACAGATTACAATGAAGGGGAAGGGTCCCAGTGGTCACCCCCTGAAGATGTCTCCTTTGGGGACATCCTTGAAGTCTTAAAACAGACGGGTGATTGGAAGTCCACCAAACCTTCCTCAGAGGAATGTTTTCTTGCAGGCCTTCCATGCCTGATCCTCTACTTCTTGGGTGACCCCACCTGCCGATGAATTGGTCAAGCTCATCATGCAGCATGCGTGGAAGGCTTCTGACACTATAGAGCCAATCCCCCAGAGATTGGACAAAATTCTGTCCTCGCTTGAAGATCAGCCCCACTGGACCAAAGGTCTAGCGGTAGATGCTATGGTGGTGGTGGCTGCCACAAAAAAGGAACTCGCTGAGGGAGAGTCCTGCTGTCCATCCTCCAAACCAAGAGTCTTGGATGATGGACAGATTCGGGAAGCAGGTCTATGTTTCAACGACCTTTGCTATATGGTTGAATTTGTTGGCACATTTCACACGACTTCAAGGGGACCTGATAACAGAGCTTTCAGGGACCTTGGCAGGGACAGTGTCTGATGAGGTATGTGAGAAGGTTGCCTCCTAGCTTGCGACCCTTGAATTGATATCCAACTCGTCCATGCAGTTTATTGCAGAAACAGCTGAAGGGATGGCCAGGGCAGCAGGTACAGGCATTGCCATTAGACATCACACCTGGATGTGCTTATGTGACTTTGCAGTCCCCCCTTAAGTCTTCCTTTATCAACACTCAAGTAGATGCTACCTCGTTGTTTGGACCTAAAGCCAGAGGCACATTAGCCAGGTGTGAGAAGGAAGGAAAGACCCTTTTTGCTGTGGGTGTGCATTTTCCCACTCCTCAACGACCTTACTCCAGGAATCAGAGGGGTGGAAAGATGTGGTTCAAGAAGTCCCAAGAGCCTTTTTGAGACACACATGGCAAGTATTCTCCCTATATATAGTCTATAGGGATTCTGTGTGTTTCCATATTTAGACGACTGGCTTCTCATCACCCACTCCAGGCATCTACTGCTTTTCGCCTTGGACTCTGATCTAAGGCTTAAAGAGTTCTTAGGCATCTCAATAAACTGGGAAAAGTCAAAACTATCCCCCACACAAGACATAAAATTCATCTGAGCAACATTAAACACAAAATCCTGCATGGCTGCTCTCCCTCTTCACAGAGTAAGGCTGAGGTCACAACTCCAAGTGATACTGTTTCAAGACAAAGTTCTGGCTTGTCTGATTTTACAACAACTTGGGTCTATGGCAGCAACAAGCACCCTAGTTCCTCTAGCGAGATACCACATGAGGCTACTTCAGTGGCTCCTCGTGTCACAGTGGTCTCTGTTAACACATATGATGTCACACACAGTCCACATAACCAACCATTGCAAGTAGGATTTACACTGGTGAATGAAACCAGAAGAATTATGGAGCTGCCCTTTCTCACCCTCTCAGCCCAAGGCTGTAGTGACCATGGATACTTCCCTGATGGGGTGGGGGTGGGGGGCATTTTCAAGGAAAGACAGTCCAAGGCACTTGGTCCCCTCAAAAGGCCAGTTTGCATATCAACATCCTAGAACTGAGGGCAGTGCTCCTAGTGTTGCAAACCTTTCAGTCCGCCCTCCCTTCGGGGACAGTTGCTATTCAGTCAGACAATATGTCAGTGGTCTGGTACATCAACAAACAGGGGGGAACCATAGCCTACCCTTTATGTCAGGAAACCCTAAGAGTTTGGTAATGGGTGATTGCCTCCAACCACTTTCTAATAGCAATGCACATCCAGGAGAATTCCAGCGTGATTGTGGACAATCTGAGCAGATGCATTCTCCTGCCTCACAAGTGGTCTCTCAATCCCAATGTGGTGACAAAGATCTTTCATCAATGGGGTCAGCCTTGCTGTGATCTGTTTTGCCTCTCCCATAAACCACAAGTGCAGCAGCTACTTTGCCTTAATCCTCCCTCAGGGGGAGTCCCCGAGAGATGCTGTCCTACACAATTGGCCCCCGGAACTACTTTACGTCTTCCCCCCAGTCCCCCAGTTTTTGAAGACAGCCAATGTTTGAGAAGCAAAGTGATCCTTATTGCACCTTATTGGCCCTCTCAAGTCTGTTTTCCCTTTCTCTGGCCTCACCTGGTTAATTGCCTGTGGACTGTGGATCCAACTCCAAATCTGTTGTCTCACTCTCAGGGACTAGTCCATCCCAGCCTCCAAAGTCTCAAGCTGATGGCTTGGTTCCTCCACTTCCAGTAATTGCCAGGCAGAATAATCTATCTTCCCCAGTACAAAACATACTTCTAGCTTCTCATAAACAGTCCACCAGGAAACTTTACCTTAGTAAATGGAACAAATCTGTGTTTTGGTTTCAGGAAAGACGAACTGAGTCCTTTTCAGCTTCAGTTGGCAAGGTACTAGAATATTTATCAACCTTGTTTCAATCGGGAGCCTCTGCCTTTACTATTAGAGTTCATTTGGCTGCTATTTCAAGATTTCATGATGGTTTCAACAACCTTCCTTTAATGTCTCATTGCCTTTGCAAAACCTTTCTAAAGGGCATTTTGTACTTAAATCCAACTTTTAAGGAGCCTACTGAGCCTTGGAATTTAATGCTAGTCTTACAAGGCTTAGTCCATCAGCCTTTGAGCCAGCAGCCACCTGTGATATCAGTTTTTATCTTGGGAAACTTTATTTCTGATAGCCATCACATCTGCCAGAAGAATATCAGAATTGCAAGCTTTGTGTGTGAAACATCCATGTATCACTTTTCACAAAGAGACAGTATCACTTAGACCTAACCCCTCTTTTCTGCCTAAGGGTAGCATCAGACTTCAATGTTAACCAGTCTATAGGTCTACCAGTTTTCTTCCCAAATTTGTCAAAACAAGGGGGAATATTGCTTGCATTTGTTGGACATACACAGACTATTATGTTTTTATCTGTATAGATCTAAATCATTTAGAAAATTAGACAAACTGTTTCTATCCTTTTCAGGTACTAGACTGGGCAAACCGGTTTCAAAAGTTAATCTGTCAAAATGTTTGAGAGATTGTTTCACCTTTGTTTATACTCAAAATAAGCTGGACTTTCCAACAAAAATTATGGTACAATCTATTAGATCTGTTTCCACTTTAGTAGCCTTTCACACCAGAGCTTCTATGGATGACATATGCACAGCCACAACTTGGGCTACCCCCCCCCCATACCTTTAGCACTCATTACAAATTGGATATAGTCTCCAGGGGGAGAGCATCCTTTGGCTCTATGGTGTTCAGGAACATCCTTCCCTAGGGCCTCCCAAGGTCTAAAGTAGCTAGGGACTCTGTCCCAGCAGTTCAAGAATGAATGAAGATTGACATGATAAGATAAAGAAGTTATGTTCTTACCATAACGTTCCATCTGTGTTGTCGATCTTCATTCTTTCTTGACATCCCACCCTCCTACCCCCCTCCAAAAGACTCTTGGAGGTTCGGAAGTAGTCCTGGAATCCTTGTAGGGTATTTGCTCAGACAAAGCTGTCACATTTCTTTGTCTCTATTCTAAAGACAAGACTCAGTCTGTGGGAAGGGAAGAGAGGCACTATGGATAACCTTAGCTAGAGATTTTCTGGCTGGCATGAATTTATGACATCTGAGCCGGTTCTGAGGATGGAACCAAGATCCAACAGTTCAACAATGAATGAAGATTGACAACACAGATGGAACGTTATGGCAAGAATATAACTTCTTGAGAACCCATAAGGCATATTAGATGATCGTGAATGAAAGGATTCAGCGTTATGACATGTACATGACTTCTGTTTGCTGTAGTTCCTCCAGGTCACTAGGCTAAACAGTAGTACATAACTACTGTTTATCCTAGTGACTAGGGAGAACCAATCACTATCCCCCACCAATGTATGTCATTAAGTTGCAGGCACTGCATAATGTTCAAGATTCTCAGTAAATGTTAAAAACACACTGGTTGCATTAATGTATCAGGTTAATGCTGGAATTTTGTGTGTCAAGAATGCTGAGTCAAATCCCTACCCACTTTGTTTTTATTTATTTATTTTCGTACATTTTTGTTATCTGTGATATCTAGTGGTTCTATGCACCCTTTTAAAAAAAAGAAACAGGTAGATTTAAGGCCTTTAAGGCTTGCAATATAGTGTATTCCTGGTGTCTACTGTTCCTCAATTATATATTCCAACTCCAAGATCGCACTTCAGTGGAGAAAGGGGTAATTTCCCAATCCCCACTGTACCGCAATCTGTAGTCATAACATTGATCAGATATGCAGCTGTACAGCTAAAGGCAATGCAACCTCCACACATCACTTTCAGTAACGTACAAGAAGATGTAAAACAACTGCACACAGACCTGTTTAAAATAAATGGAACACTGATGGAGTATATCAACACAAACAACAAAAGGTTGGAAAAAATGGAAGAGGCTTTAAACAGATATTCAGATGAAGTGGATAAAGCTGCAAAACTCACTGGTTGAAATGAAGAAAAGGCTGGCTGAATACGAGACTGTTCAGGAAGAGATGCTTCAAAAAACAACAAAATTAGGGGACAAAGCACATAGAGAAAACCTTAGATTTTCAGCTGTACCAGATAAGCTGGAAGGAACAGACTGCATTAATTTTATGAATGCACAGATAAGCAGCTGGACTGTTATTCCACAGCAGGAGTTGTTAGTTAAAAGGGCACACCTTGTGTATGCTCCAAACCTGGCTATGAGAAAGCAACCTAGACCTTTAATAGTAAAGATGCAATCCTACAAGCAGAAGGAGTTGATTATGACAAAACTGTGGCAGAAGGACAAATTACTAAAAGTGGGAGACAGCAGAGTGTTTATAAAAATGATTACTCAATGTACACCAGGCAAAAGAGGAGTAAATTTATTCCACTATTCAGTGAATGTCAAGATGCAGATGTGAGATTCAAACTGCTGTAAGCAGCTGTCTTGAAGGTATTCTTCCCTGGTTGGACAAAATAATTTTTTGATGAAGTACATGCTAAGGAGGAGATACAAAAATTCCAACAAAAAAAACAAGCTGAAGAGATTCTGCTTCTTGTTCTTCTGGTAGTAAAGACCACAGAGAGAATGCAACTGTGAAACCTTTTCCAGTGTTTCAAAGGAAAATATGGAGAGATGGAAAGTAGCACAAGAGGTGACTAGAAGAATTGAAAGTATATTGGAAATGAAGCAGAGGCAAGATTTGTGAGATGGGAATGCACAGTAATAAAACCATTAACTTAATGTAATATTACAGTGCAGTAATTATATTTGTGAAATATGAAAGAACAAGAAAATCTGGAAATATTGGACTTTTTCAGAATTTGTTGGACTTGTGGGGAACTCTAAAGCATATGCCATACTTCATGTCATTACTGTTTGGAAAAATGCTTTGGGGAGGTGAAGAGAGGAGAGAAAGTTAACTGTAAGTAAAGAAAAAATGTTCCTAATAGTACTATTTTTGTAGTGTGTGGTTTTCTTTGCATGCTATAAAGTAAAGCTTTCTCGGGTATTTTTAAGTGTAATGGGGGTTGTAAACAGGGGGTGCACTTCATTTTGTTGAAAACACAAATGATCGATCCACAATTTTTCCCAGGGAAACTAGTCGGCCATCATTGGAAATTTGCCCTATTCCGCGCTGTAGTGTGGTCTTGGAGTTGGAGCGGTAGGGGGGTACAGACCCCCACTTGGGTGGGGTTTAAATTATGAGTTTCTTGTGGTGGTCGCTAGGTTGGTCCACTAGTTAGATTCCCGGGGGAAATGTTTGTGAAAGTGATCACTGAATTTAGCTTTCGATTTATTGAGTTCAATAAATAGGTATTTGATGGTTTGTTTTTGACAAAATGATATAGACCCTGTAAACAGGAGCTGCTGTTTTTTTTCTCCCTTCTTTTGTTTCTTCTTGTTCAGTTTTAAGAAATGTAGGCACTGCAATGTACAAAAAGCCTGGTTAAAAGGACACGACAAAAGAAAAATTAATGTACTTTTTCTAATCCTTGCATGGGGGAATGACTAGTTTAAGGAGCTTAGTTTGATTAAATGATAAGTTTTAAGAGAAAGCAAGGAAATAAAAAAGAATAATGAATATTGTGAGGATTTTCTAGCAAACTAATGTATGCTTAGTTGCAATTCTGTATCTGGTCCTCATGCCTCAGTGGAAACAGTCTGATAATGAGAAATTGTCTGTCTGGTTCTCATGTCTCCATGGAGACAGTCTGATAGAGAAATTGGTTACAGTCTGGTGGAGAGAGATTGGCTGGGGGGGAACTGGCTAGGAGATAATGCTCTCTGAAAGCATTCAAGGGTTTTCCCAGCTGGGAGAGCAATAAAGCCAAGACAAAACCAGTTAGCACTTAGTAAAAGTACAGGCTACACCATGTGTCTTAGTGTGGATAACTTTTTTTTAGGTTAACTCAAGTCTATGAGTGTGGCTGTCAGTTTGGGACATTTGTTCTTATTCGGAGGGTAAAGCTTCAATATTCGAAGATGTGGATAGTTTTGTGTGCTTGTACTAATTTAATAGGTTTTAGGAGTGTATTAGGGGGTTGTTTGTTTGTTTTGCGGGCTTTCAATAAACAAAACAATTTTGTAAGATGTGACATAGGCTCAAATGGATATGTCAAGAAACAACTACATAAAAGTTCATCCTGCCAAACAGTGTATGCATGTAACTCAAAAGCTGGAACTAGACATTTAGCAAAAAAGGTGTTATACGTAAAAGGTGGGAATAATAATTTTTAATACAATGATGCTTTCTGTACTGTCTTTAAATGACAGTGGTCTCATAGATAAATACAAAAAAGAGAGAGTAGTGAGCTATATTTAAAAATCTAGAGTGCAAATAGCTATGTTACAGGAGACACACTTGGAAAGAACTGAACATGTGGATTTGATAAAGAAAGGTTTTCAAGATGGTTATTCAGTGGAATACCTGGGACAAAGGAAAAGAGCAGTACTTATGTTAATTGCAAGAGGAGCTCCAATAGCGATAGAAGAGGATAAAAAAGACAACAATGGCAGATTTGTAGTGCTAAGGGGCTACTGCCAAGGGAGGAAGATTACACTGGCATGCATTTATATTCCACCTAAAACTGCTATAATAGGGCTTAAGAAAATTCTGGGAGAAAAAAAATCAGTTTTCACCACGGAATATTACTTATAGGTGCAGACTTGAATTTGATTTGCAGTAGTAAAGATATATCTGGGGAGCCCAGAAGGGAAAGTATAACAAAGGACGGTAGATTTTTGAAGAAGTTTATGAAAATATTTGGCACGGAAGAGGTGAATTTACATATTCCCCAAGATAAAAACTGGGCTAGGTTAGACAGAATTTATATTTCACAGGAACATGTGCATTTAATTGAAGTTCTTGATACGTACCCAATAACTGTTTCAGATTATGCACCAATAATAACTAAAGTAAAAATACAGGGTAATGAAATAAAAATGAGACACTGATACTTTCCCACCTATCTGTTGAAAAGAGAGAAATTTAAGAAATGGGTAGTGGTGATTATTCAGGAGCTATTCGAGAGGATAGAAATTTCTTTTGAAAATATAGCTAGGGAGTGGGATAAAATTAAAATGACTTTTAATAATTGGGTGGAAATAAAACAAAGGGAATTATGGTTAAAAAGTAATGAGAATTATTTAGAGGAACTGACAAATGTTAAAGTATTGCAGAATGGGGGGATCTCACAGAACAAGAACAGGATCAACTGCAGAATGCTAAGCAAAAAATAAGGGATTACCTCGATAATGTGTACGAGTTTAGAAAGATTGCTGTTAGGCAACTGTTTTTTGATAATAACATTAGAGCACAAAAAATTTTAGCAGAATGATTCAGGCAACAGAAAGTAGAAATGGCTGTCACTAAGCTTAGGGAGCCTATAACAAGGAAGGTCACAAGAGATCCTGTAGAGGTGTTAGAAATGTTTCAGAAATTCTAAGAAAGTCTGTATAAAGCAGAGAAATATGGAAATCAAGAAAAAATACAAATGGAAATGTTTATGGAATAATTAAATATTCCAAGGTTAGTGCTAGATGAGGCTCAGTCACTAATGGTTATGATAGGTGGAGATGAGATAAAAATTGCTATGTATAACTAATCTACAAGAAAGTCCCAGGAATAGATGGTATTCTTGTGGAAGTTTATTTATTTATTTATTTATTTATTTAAATTTGTTGACCGGGAGTGTCCGACTGGACGTAGGTCCATTTTCAGCGGAGGCCCAGGGAGAAAAGCTCCACAGTAAAATAAACAGACAGTAGTTACATTGGATTACATAGCGATTAACAATTTAACATAGCAATTACTTACAACATATTTACAGATGAAGAACATAGTACATCAGTAGACAACTAGAATCTTTATCTGTGAAGTACATAACAGACATTCACAAATGTTACAATGAGAAGTTCCTGCTGTATAATAAGTACTAGGCTTATGAACATCTGAGCTTGCTGTAATCAAGGTAGTTAGTGGAGTGGAAAGAAAGGTAGTGGTTGGATGGGGTGGATGATATTAGAGTGGGAGTTGCAAGGGCATAGCCAGCATGTTTTTAGGTGCGCTTTTAGTAAAGTTTTGAAGTGGGTGCATGATGGTACAGAGGTAATTGTGGGTGGGAGTGAGTTCCATAATTTGGCTATGGCACAAGAGAATAGTGCTTCACCAACAGAGTTATTGGCTTTAGTGATCTGCAAGTGATTTTTGTTGCTGGATCTTAGTGGTCTGGTGGTGCGATAGGGTTGGAGTAGATTCTGGAGGAATGGGACATTTAGTGGATGGTTTACTAGTTTGTGGGCGAGTGAGAGTTGATACCACTGAAGGAGGTGAGGGAGTTCAAGCCAGCCCAGTTCAGCAAGTTAGAGACAGTGGTGACTACGGTAGGATGCCCCTGTGGCGAATTTGGCGATTTTGTTGTAACAGGTCTCTAGCTTGTTTAGATCACATTGCCTTAGGTTGGTATATATTGGAGAGACATAAAGTAGGGTGGAGATAAGGTGGGAATTTGCTATTGAAATCTTTGCTGCTTTGGTGAGAAATTGCTTATTTCTGTATAACGCTCCTAGTTTTTTGTGGACTTTTTTTATGGTCATGGATATGTGAATGTCAAACTTTAGTTTATTGTCTATTTCCACTCCTAGCAATTTGGTGTGTTCAGTTGGGTATATAGTGGTGCTGTCTTTTGCTGTGATGTTAAAGTGAGAGTTGTTTTGAGTATGTTTGGTGGGTTGGAAGATGAGTAGTTTAGTTTTGTTTGGGTTGAGTATTAATTGGGCATTGGATAACCATGTTTCAACAGAGGAAAAGGCTTCCTTTGTGACTTTTTGCAGTTTGGGTAGGGACTAGGCTGAGCAGATGATGGTCAAGTCATCTGCATATTGTATGAATGTGCCATGTTTGGTGGCAGAGGCTAGATTATTGGTGTAAACAGAGAAGAGTAGGGGTCCAAGGATGGCTCCTTGGGGAACCCCTATGGAGACAGGTAGTTGGGGAGATATGTCATTCTGCCATACAACGGATTGTTGCCGGTCAGACAAGTAACTTTGAAACCAGCTGGTGACTGATTGTGAGAAGGATAGGTTATTGAGGACAGAGATAAGTTGTTTGTGTGGGACCATGTCAAATGCTTTAGATAGGTCTAGGAAAGTAGCAGAGGAGAGATAACCATTGTTTTTATGCTGAAGGATAGTGTTAGTAAAGGAGAGTAAGGCAGTGGTGGTGCTATGGTTTGGTCGGAAACCATGCTGAGTACTGGAAAGGAGGTTGTTAGTAAGGCGGTAGTCTGAGACCTGAGAGTGTATGCATCTTTCTAGTATTTTGGAGAGTTGAGAGAGAATAGCTATGGGGTGGTAATTGGTTAGTTCTGCGGAAGCTAGGAGGGAAAAAAACTGATAAAGATCTGGAAGGTTTTGTTTAACAGTATTTTAAGAGGAGAAGTACCAACATCCTGGAAGAAAGCAGTGGTTACTGTAATACCTAAAGAGAGTAAAGATCCATCAGATCTAGTTTCATAAAGGCCCATTGCAATACTAAACCATGATTACAAAGTGTTCATGTCTATAATTGCTAAAAGGATAGCAAAAGTAATGCCAGAAGTGATAGATATGGATCATTGTGGTTTTGTGGAGGGGAGGCAAATATTGACAACATTAACACAACACTGATGATCCAGAGGGTAGCAGAATATAAGAATATACCATTATTGTTGGTGGGTCTTGATGCAGAGAAAGTATTTGATAAGAGTAAGCTGGGACTTTATAAGCAGGGCAATGGAAACATTTGCATTTCCTGAAAAAAAATTATAATGTTGATTAGGAGGGGGTCCACTTCATACGACTGGAACTCAAAGTACTGAATTTCATTTGACTGAGACCACAATTCCTAATTTTCAAAATACTGAACACTCATTTGACTGAATCTCATTATATTGAAAGCTTACTATCCTGAATTTCAAAATACTGAATTTTAAGCCATAGACATGCACACGTACAACACCAATGACTAACTCTTTCCAAAACTTAAAAACTACTTACTTACCCTCTTAACAAAAACTGGACGATATGAAACCAAATTATGTGGGGGGGGGGGGCTATGCCCCCACACCCCCAACTATATATATATATATATATATATATATATATATAGATAGATAGATAGATATGTATATATATATATATATATATATATATATATATATATATATATATTTATACTTAACTCCAGGATCACACTGCAGTGGAGAAAAGGGTATATACCTTTTACTTACCTTACAGTACTGTGCACACTGCCAGTACTGCCAGGAGTACACGAAACATCCACCGTATTACTTAGGTACTTCCCATAAAAATGTAGAGACATACCCACATTTAGAAACACTGCAACACTACTTTCTACACTACTGTCGGTATTCTGGCAATCCGCACTTAAAGTTACAATAATTTGTTTTTATCACAAGCAAGTCACAGGTGAAGGAAATCGCATATCATATGTATACTTTAAAATTCAGTATTTTAAGCTTCAGTCTTGTGAACCTATTAGGAGGATATATGAGAGATCGGAGGCAAAAATTAAAGTGCGTGGGTTCCTCTCTGATAATTTCTGCTTGAGCAGAGGAACCAGGCAGGAGTGTCTTCCTTCCCCTTTGGGTTTGCATTATATTTAGAACTATTAGCAAAGAAAATAAGGGACTCAGAAATTCAAGGATGTAATTGCTATGATTGTCAAGAAAAGCTGTCTCTGTTTGCAGATGATATTATCTTACACCTGACAAAACCAGAAAGAGACATTACAGTGTTGTGGAATATTTTGAAACAGTTTCATATCTTTTCTGGATACAAAATTAATGAAGCTAAAACATAGGCAATAGTGGTAAATTATGTACCCACACATGAATTGGTTCAGCAATATCCATATTTATGGAGACATGTTAAAATTAAGTATTTAGGAGTATGGATTAAAAATGATTCTGGTGTGGCAGCTAAGGATATGTGGAAAGAGACTAAACAAAAGATAATACAAAAACTGCGAAAATGGAATGGATAGAAAGATACAAGCAGTTAAAATATTTTTAGTCCCTTTAGTCTTGTACATAAATTAGGCATATTTTTATCAACCAGACAAGAAGTTGTGGATAACAATAAACAGTGGAAGGACTTTGTCTGGGAGAGAAGATGGCAAGAGTCAAGTGGGATAAGCTGATTCTTCCAATAGAACGGGGAGGATTGGGATTACCCAAATTGAAGGGGTATTTCAGAGCCACACAGTTAAGGCTCTTGTACATAGCACAAGCAGAAAACTATAATTCGTAGTGGAAAAGGAGGATGATGATGAAACAGGGAGAAGCTCAAGAAGCAAGGAGAGACTGGGATTTTGGATGCAGGCCTTTAAGAGAATAACAGTAATCGTACAGAATATTATATCCGTAAAGTAGCAGAAAGTATCCTAAGAATTAAGAGAATAACAGTAATCGTACAGAATATTATATCCGTAAAGTAGCAGAAAGTATCCTAAGAATTAAGCCAACATGAAAAAGGAGATTCTGTCAATAGGGATGACTGCAATTAAGGATACAGATAATAGGCAAAAGGGGGCTGGAATTTATTGAGGGAAACTTGCAAAGGAACCAAGGTACTGGGAACCAATAACTAGAGAGGGAAAGATGATAGAATGGAAAGACGCCAAGAATTTCTTTGGGCTGCAGGTTAGAAATTGCCTTCCGTATCAAGGACTGATATCAGGGTATAGGGAAAGAGAAAGTAATGGGGGAGGTCATAAATGAAAGACCAGTACTGATAGAGTTTTTAGTAGAATCTTGAACAGAAGCTGCCATTGGTGGTGGTGTTGCGGTAGCGTTGTTGCCTCACAGTAAGACGCTGTCCGGTTCGATTCTCAGCTAGAGCGTCTTCTGCGTGGAGACGTGCGTAAATGGGCATACCTTCGTTGAAGGTTGTGCATCAGGCCTGGCAAGCCGGTACGTAAAAATCAACTGCCAATCATTAGCAGACCGGAGTTCAGCTGTGGCGACCCCTAACCGGGAAAAGCCGAAAGACTCAAACAAACAAGTGGAGCATATAAAATATTGCATGATAACTATAAGCATCAATCAGAAGAGGTTAGAAAGGATTGGGAAGAGAGAGACTGGATAAGCATTTCACAAAGAAACAATGGGAGGATATAAGTATGTCTCCCAAATATGCAACAAAATCTAGAAGATTTATGATTTTTGTTTGTAAATGTTTGTATAGATATTTTTATATCCTAATTAGACTTCAGTGAAATTTTCCCTCAGGTACACAGCAAATTTTGGAGGTGTGACAGGGAAGAAAGAGATAATTGGCAACATATTTTCTGGGAGCGCAGTGAGTTTCCAGACTTTAAGGATTCCCTGCAGGATGCACTGTTGGAGATGCTTGGTGGGTAGATTGATATGATGAAGGAGATGATTTTTCTGAAGTACGATACAGAATCAGAACGTTCTAGATATGTTAAGGCCTTGCTGTGTCTAATTATGGTGGCTGCCATAAAAGCAATTACTAGAAAATAGAAATCAAAATCTCAATAACTGTACTAGAAGTAGTGAATATAGTAACATAGATAAAACAACTGGAATTGAGATCTTTGGAAAAGAGTAGGAGCAAATTACATATGAAATAATGGGAATTGCAGGAACAATACATACAGGGAAGGAATGAGGTTTAAAAGAAGGCAGGACTTAAACGAGCTATGTAATGTTTGACTGAAAATGATTGGATAGATTATAAGTGGTGTATAATGTTTGCAACTGGGAGTATTTCAGTATGGTTTGTGATGTAAAATGCTTGCAACTAGGATTGTGTGGTTTGTTTTCATTTATATAAAAGTATGATTGCCTGTGTCATAAGTGATGGCTTAATAAAGATGTTTCTTTAAAAAAAAGGACAGGAATTGAAAAAAAAAATGTTGCTTAGGTTATATGATATATAGCAATATATGTGAAGTATAATGTTTATAAATGTGAACTTGTTAATACAGTTTGATTACTTTTATATAAATGTACATTTGCCTATGTCACAAGTGATAATTCAGTAAAGATGTAAATTTCACCTAGTCTGACTAACACTATTTGAGCACTTCTGATGACTTTTCAGACTTCCCTGTGTCAGCTCATTTCACTTATGCAGTGCCAAGAAGTTCTCATTTTTATCAGTATGCAACTTCTTTTGAATACAGTTGTCTTCCTATAAACATCTGTAATAAATGGTTCTGTGACAAATTCTGTAAAATCAGTTAAAAGCAGAAAACTGCTTCCTGTCATACTTATAGTAACAAGTACACAAGGCTTAAAATTAAACGGCCTTTATTTATTTTGTTTGCAACTCATAGCTCTTATTCTTGTCGATGTTACTGCTACAACACATTTTCACAGTCTTACTGTATTTCTAATTTTTGCATTTTCTATTCGATTTCCATTTTATATAACAGTACGTTTCATATTACAATATTAGTAGCCTACCAGCTAGACTTGGCATCTGTACTGAAGCCGCACAGTGGTTCAAAGACTTCCGGGCTAACAAATCCTTAACTGAGAAGATTGTCTCCTGTTGATCACATAATGCCTGCACACATTCAAGCGTACCACAGGGATCAGTACTTGCCCCAATATTCTCATCCATTTTTTATAAATAAATTATCCCAGTTAAAATAAATAACTCATATCTAACTACAAACTGACTTTCTGGACATTTTCCACTGGCTTCAGCTATAAAAAGTTTCTTTTTACCCCTCCCCCCCAAAAAAAAAGGTTATGCTTTTTGATACTAAGAAAAGACTTTCCAACATTTCCAGCTTCCTCAAGCTTTTTGACCAGCACAACAACCCTATCAATACTGCCATTTCATGCAGATTCCTAGGCATCTGGGTTGACACTTTCTTAACTTGCATATTCAAAAACTTCTATCCAAAATCAGCGTCTTCATTTTCTGGACTTAGAAAATATCTCAGTTCCTTTCATCAGCAGCTAGGGCAGCCACTGGAAAAGGTGTCCTGCTTCAACAACTTGAGTATGGCTTACTATTGTTTACCATCTCTTCTAACAAAATGTATCAGCACTGTGGACTCAGTCTAATAAAATATGCCTTATAAACAATACATTTGCCTTGAACACCATTGCCTTACTTGTCAAGGCAGCCTGGCTCCCAGTACAAAAGATATCCAGACCCTTCTGGACTTCCAGTTACTCAAATTACTCCAGCAAGGTGCCTCTTATCCACTTGCAATGAAACTTACCATTACCATCCCAACCTACAACCTCATAAGCCAGGGTACGGTAGGCTGTACTCTCCAAATCCCATCTACTAAACACATAGCCATGACCCTAGTTTCACTGTATTTGCTCCAAATTTGGGGCAGTCCCTCCCACACTGTCTTAAGAAGTATACTAACTACACCCCGACTCAAGCAGTATCTATTTGAGCAATACAAATGCAAAGGCCAGAATGCAGTACATATCACTTAATCAACATGCAAGTCCCGGTGATACAGCGGTAACATTGTTGCCTCACAGCAAGAGGTTCTCCTGTTCGATTATCGGCTGGAGTGCCTTCTGTGTGGAGTCTGCATGTCCTCCCCATGATCGAGTGGCCTCCGAAAGACATGCGTGACAGGGCGTGCTTTCACTGAAGGTCGGGCATCGGGCTGGCAACTCGGCACCATAAAAATCTGCTACCAATCATTAGTGGACCGGAGTTCCGCTGTGGCGACCCCCTAACCGGGAAAAGCCGAAAAGACAAACAACAACTTTGCACTAGGTTAATTTCTTCGAATCTCAGGCCGTGTACACCAGTACTGTAGTGGTTACCATTGTGTTTTTGCTTCTCTTAAATATGTACGTAGGTTCTGTTTCTCCTTGCTCACTGTTATCTTACAGCTTTTACCTTTCACAGTTCATCTGTCTCCTTGGACATTTTATCAATTTACCATTTTTTACCATTACTTATCTCTTGCTTTGTCCTCTGAACACCTTGTTTTACCCCCTACAGTTTCCAAAACTAAACCTGCTTCTAACTATTTTCTTGCTGCTTCTCTGATTCTACTCTTCTGCTTGTAAAGTGTACACCTTAAAATGATGTTAAGTTTGTACATAGTATCTATTTTTATGACCATTTTGTAATACCTTTGTGTTCAACTTTTGGTTGTACCACACTGTTCCTTTCCAGGGTTCTTGGTTGTTCAGTTCTTGTTTTTTCCACTCACATTAATAAATTAATCAAGTTTCTGGATACAAAGCTTCCAGTTTTCTCCTTAAATGCTTTGCAGTGAGAGAATACCTGTGGTTATAGTTTCAGATATTTTATGTAAGTGCAGTTACACTCTCTGTTTCCAAACTCGTACATCATTGTAACAGATATGTCTTCAGTTTTGCAGATATATTTCTTGACTTCTTCATATATAATTTTCATCATGACAACATGTAATATACATGCATACTTGTCAAAATACTGAAGAAGCAACATTAGATGCTGTGGATGAATTTCTAACCTCTGATGTGTTTATTCAGGTTGCCTTGGAGGGGAGCTTTGTACTGTATGCCATGCAGCTTCCTGTAATTAGACATTAGCATAATTAAAACGAATCCCATATACTACATGCAAGGGTAACAAAATGTTGAACATAATTTGTACAGACAGATAAATGAGTATTTCTGTAAGAACAGGCAAAGTATCTAATCCATGAAGGAAAACATATATATTCTAACTGTAAATAAGTAGCCATTGAAAAACTTCATATTTACAATATGTGTACTTGGTGAAAACTGTACTTTGATGATTGCTGCATTATTAATTAGGCATTATGTAACTTAAAATGAGAGTAGCATTGCTTGATGCAGACACCTGTTTGTGACTTTTACATGTACATTGAACAAGTGGATCGACAGCAAAATTAGGTTGCAAATATAGAAGGCATGCCCAATGCCGGTGTAGTAAGGATAAAGGAACCGTACCAGAATAAGAGACAGCACTTATAAATAGGGTAGGCATAGATACTAGAAGAGATTAGATATACCAACGCAAGGCAGAGGAATCTCTGAATGTGAAGTTGTTCAATCTCGCCGTTCATTCATCACTGATGGGTTCGGAGCTGATCCCTCGGCTCCGACATGGCCGTTAGCAAGCTCGAGGTTTACCAAAAGCTCGAGACCTAGCCCCTTATCCCATGATGCACTGCTTGGAATACCTCAGATCTAGTTTGCCACGGCACAGATCTTGTGTGTTTCCAGAGCTCGATTCCTTTTTGGAGAAAAATAGGATTTACACAAGTTAAAATCTTTCTTTCAAATAACTAATTTTTATTTATTGTTATTTACTGTTTACCCCTTTTTCCCGTCTTATCTTTTGTATTAGGAAAATGTAGTTTTTTGTTAGTTAAGTGCCCCCTGGGCTTACTTGTCAGGGCGTAGTTGTGAATTAACAATTAAGTCTATAGTTAACAGCAGTTTTCTTTATTTTAGTTGTGCAGTAACAACTTCTTTAACATTTTTTTTTTAGTTTACTCTATAATTTGAAGGATGTCACAGGACAAGGACAAATGGCCTAAATCAGGCTTCAAAAAATGTCCAGATTGTGGACAAAAAATGTCCATCACTGATGGCATTGTTTGGGCTCACATCATCTTCAGGAGTCATGTAGCGTATGTCATGCTTTTCCTCCAAGGGTTTTGCTCGAGAGAAAAAGAAAATTAATAGATAGAGGCCTGCTCAAACATTCCTGTGATGAGGTTTTGTCTAGCCAGGATGGGGCTGGTCAGTCCCCTATATCCTCAAAATCTTCATTGGCTTCTAGTTCTAAGTCATCGAAGCATAAGACTGCAAAATTGGGAGAATCTGCTGGAACATCGGCCCCAATGCCGTCAGAGTCGACTGTTTCCATTGTTCGGAGCTGGCCTATGTCCCTGGAGCCGGTATCCAAGACTCCTGCTTCTCCCCTTCTTCAATCTTTGCCTTCTGTAAAATCTTCTAAGTCTTCTGTCAGCCTTTCTGATTCAGACATGGATCAGCTGGTGCAGAAGCTGCTGAAGGCTCCAGGACTTCCCAAATTGTTGTGAGCTCCGACCATTGCATTGGAACCGAAGACCACTGTTATGGACGTTTCTACTCCTCCAAGCCACACCGGTACTTCAGAGCTGGAAGGGGCAGACCTGATTCTTGTAGAGCCCATGGAGCAGAGGCCTGTTTCTGCGCTATCAGCTCCATCTGCTCGGACTTCATCGGCGCCGACCATGGAGTCTAGGAGCCCACTCTCTCCAGTCGGCTCTGGAGGAGGCAGTCGGACTGACTTGTCGGTGCCGACTCTCCCTCTTGGGGCCTCGGCTCGGGTGAGCTCTGCTGCTACCATGGGTTCGGAGCCTGCGGCGCAGAGGGAGCTGGCAGTTCCTTTGGGGACTTTGGTTCCGTCGTGTCGGAGTTGTGAGGCTATTGGAGCCAAGACGAGAGGTTTGTCCCCAATGACAATCTCAACTTCAAGTCTAGCCTCTTCTTCCCCTATAGCTCCTGGGTCTGCTTCTGTTCCTGTAATCCCAGCACAGCGTTGAGACCCTGAGCCTCGGGTAACCCCACAGGATGTCCCTTGCTCTTCTGAGACCTCTCCAGAAATCCCCACCGAAGAGGTTCCCAGGAAGAGGGTGTGTAAGAGGAGACACTTAGACTCCCCACAGGAGTCTCTGACATCAGACACTGACTTAGGTGAGTCAGAAGGGTCCCCACGATCCCCCTCTAGGATATCTCCTTTGCGGAGATACTTGACATCCTTAGGCAGAGGGGTGATTGGCAGTCCAAAAGCCCTAATGAGGATGAGTCAGTGCTACTGAAGACTTTTGGGTCAACCTTCCACCTCTTGGGTGTCTCCGCCCTACGATGAGCTCATGCAGCTGATCTCTCATAGGACGTGGGAGTCACCGGACACAACGGAGCCTGTTCCCCAGAGGCCTAATAAATTCATCTCTGCCCCCGCGGATAAGCAGTTTCTGACTAAAGGAGTGCTGTTGATGCCATGGTGGTGGCAGCAGCCACCAAGAAGGAATTATTCGAGACTTCATCGGTCCATCCCCCTAACAGAGATTTTAGGGTTATGGATCGATACGGGAAACACATCTTCAGTTCAGCGGCATTTTCATTGCGATCGCTGAACTACCTGACCCACTTGACTAGACTACAGAGAGATCTCCTCAAGGAGTTAGGAGATACTCTCCAGGGTTCTGTATCCATGGGAGTTGCTGACAAAGTGACCACCCAGCTTGCTACCCTTAACTCCATAGTAAACTCATCCATGAGGCTCATTTCGTATGCAGCCGAGGGTTCGAGTAGGGCTGCAGGTTCAGGAATTGCCTTACATAAATAGTCCTGGATGCACCTATGTTCCTTCGTGGAACCCCACAAGTCTTCTTTCATCAATGCCCCATTCCATGGCACCGCTCTGTTCGCGCCTAAAGTGAAGGAAACTCTCACCAGGAGTGAGCAAGACGGGAAGACTCTGTCTGCCGTCGGAGTCCGTTTTGTCACTCCTATGTGGCCTTATCCCAAAGGCACTAAGGGAGGCAAGATGTGGTTCCAAAAATCTCACACAGCCTTTTCAGACACCCATGGTGATACCCCCTTTAGAGGTAGAGGAGGGGGTAATAACGGAAGACGCCGCTCTCACCGCAGAGGGGGCCCGCAGCATCAAGGTGGCAGAGATCAGTTCTCTGGTCAACCTTACCAGCGTCCCTGAAGGGAAGCCCGACTGTTCTACTCTGGAGGCAGTTGGGGGTCACTTATCCCTGTATCCCTACACCTGGCTAAAAATTTCCAATGACAAAAGGGTACAGAGAATAATTTCCAGAGGATATATCATACCATTCACCTCCTTCCCAAAAACCCCTAAGGAAAATTCCGGACGTACCACCCCGTTACAGGGAACAAGCAACTTCAGAGGTCCAAAAGTTGCTAGAAAAAAAGAGTCATCCAGCCAGTCCTAGCAGACCAAACAGGGTCCAGAACTTACTCAAGGTTCTTTTTAGTACCAAAGAAAACAGGAGACTGGAGACCTATATTGGACCTCAGCAGACTCAACCAATTTGTAAAGAAGTAGTTCCAGATGGTCACGCTTCAGTCTATTCTTCCCTTTTTAGGGAAAGACAATTGGATGTGCTCGATAGATCTCAAGGATGCTTATTACCACATAAAAATGGACATGGCATCCAGAGAGCATCTGTGTTTCCAGATGGGAGCCAGTCATTATCAATTTCGAGCCCTGCCCTTCGGTCTCACTTCAGCCCCCAGAGTGTTCACCAAATGCATGGCAGTGGTAACGGCTCACCTGAGGCATCTTGGATTCCAGGTGTTTCTGTATTTAGACGATTGGCTCCTTTCTGCCACCACCAGGCATCAACTAGTTCAATCAAGAGACCACACTCTGACTCTTTGCAATCAGATGGGCATTACCATCAACTTCAAAACGTCTGCCTTCTCACCAGCGCAGCATATAAACTTTGTAGGAGCAGAGTTAGACACCTCAACCATCACTTTAAGGCTACCATTAGAAAGAATCGCTCTGCATCAGCAAATCAGCTCTCTAGTATCAAAGACGAAAGCACCAGCATCAGAAGTGTTAAAAATTTTGGGTCTGATGGCTGCTGCAGTCATAGCCATTCCTCTAGCAAGAATGCATATGAGAATACTTCAATGGTTAGTTTTCACTCAATGGTCTTACCAGGAGCTTCCCATGAGTCACACAATATTGATCACAAACTCGTGCAAGAAGGACCTTCAGTGGTGGTTGACGTCTCCTCATGTAACCATAGGTCGCCCATTTGTATTTCCACCTTCAATTGCCACTGTGACCATGGACACCTCCCTCATAGGGTGGGGGGAGGGCATTATTAGGAGAGGACTGTTCAATGCACATGGATGGAACAGGAGTTACATTTGCATATCAACATCCTAGAGATGAGAGCAGTACTTTTGGCGTTGCAGTACTTCCAAGACTCTCTTCCTCACGGGATCATTGCAATTCAGACAGACGACATGTCAGTGGTCTGGTATTTGAGCAAACAAGGCAGGACCAGATCTTACCCCTTATGCAGAAAAGCCCTCAGAGTTTGGCAGTGGGCAGCGTTTTCTGTTGGCAACACACATCCTGGGAAGATCCAGTCTGATAGACAAACTGAGCAGGGCAATTTTATTGCCTCACGAGTGGTCCCTCAAACAAGAGATAGCGGACAGGATTTTCTGCAAATGGGGCCAGCCTTGCTGAGATCTTTTTGCCAGTTACCTAAACACCAACTGCAGAAGCTATTTTTCCCTGATCCCCCCCTCCGGGGGAGTTCCCAAGGGATTCACTTGTACACGATTGGCCCCCGGGTCGTCTCTATGCATTTCCACGAATCCCTCTGATTTCAAAGATTCTACAGAAAGCTTTGTTGCTAAGGAGGACTATGATTCTAATAGCCCCTCATTGGCCTTGGCAGATTTTTTTCAAATTCCTACTTCAGCACCTAGTGGAGGAACCATGGATTCTGGACCCGGTTCCAGACTTGCTGACACATCCGTCGGGGAGCCTCCATCCTTCTCTACAGTCTCTGCAGCTCACAGCTTGGCTGCTCTAGTTCCCCTCATAGCCAGGCTTGATAATATTTCTCAGGAGACGAGACACATCATGTTGTCTTCCCAAAAGCCTTCCACCAGAAGATTATACCTCAGCAAATGGAAAAGATTTTCTTTATGGGCCTCCAAGCAGAACATTGACCCTTATAAAGCACCCATGTCCTCCATCTTAGAATTCCTTACTGTAATTTTCAACAAAGGTTCAGCAGCAGCTACAGTACGAGTTCAAATGGCTGCCATTGCTAACTTTCACCTAGGAGTAGATGGATTTAACATTATGGCCCATAAGCTGTCTAGAGCCTTTCTCAAAGGGACCTTCCATATCAGACCACCAGTGAAAGTTCCTTATGCACCGTGGAATCTGAACGTACTATTGTCCTGGATTATTCTTCCTCCCTTTGAACCAGCATCATCCTATGAAATGAAGTTCTTATCATGGAAAACTCTGCTTCTATTGGCCATTACATCTGCCTGTAGAGTGTCAGAGCTTCAAACCTTCTCTATCAGACCACCTTATTTGATTTTTCACCCTGATAGAGTATCACTCGGAACAAGTCCTTCCTTTTTGTCTAAAGTTTGTTTTGAAACTAATATTAATCAAGTCATTGAGTTACCAGTCTTCTTTCTCAACCATTCTAACAAAATGGAGTATATGCTACACAAACTTGATGTTCACAGACAGCTCAGATTTTATCTGCACAGAACTAAAGATATTAGGAAATCAGACCAACTCTTTTTACCCTTTTCAGAAACCAGAAAAGGTAGGCCAGTGGCTAAAACAACTCTGTCTAAATGGTTATCGGATTGTATTGCCTTGGTTCATTCAACTGCCAATATGCCTTTGCCTCAAAAGATTAAAGCTCATTCTACCAGAGCAGTATCTACATCTGCTGCTTTTCAAGCCAAATTGCCTTTAGATAATATTTGTGCGGCAGCCCCTTGGTCTAAACTTCATACCTTCATCACTCATTACAAAGTGGATAAGGCCTCTAGGGACAGGGCCTCTTTCGAGTCCAAGGTCCTGAGAAATGTACTTCCGTGAGCCACCCGAGATTTCGGGTGCTAGGGACGCTACCCATCTGTGATGAATGAACGGCGAGATTGAACAACTTCACATAAAGAAGTTATGTACTCACCATAACATTCCATGTGAGTTGTTCTATCTCGCCTTCATTCTCACGTCCCTTCCTCCATCCCCCACCTGTCTGACAGTTGACCTGGAATCTAGCTTCATCCTGGTTATGCATTCCTTTTTATTGTTTGTTAGAATAATTATTATTTGACAAAAGTACATGCAGCAAACAAGATCTGAGGTATTCCAGACAGTGCATCATGGGATAAGGGGCTAGGTCTCAAGCTTTTGGTAAACCTCGAGCTTGCTAACGGCCGTGTTGGAGCCGAGGGATTGGCTCCGAACCCACCAGTGATGAATGAAGGCAAGATAGAACAACTCACATGGAACATTATGGTGAGTACCTAACTTCTTTTTAAATTAGACAAAACCCAGTATTCGTTACAAAAAGAACAGACAGAAGAAAGAAATTAATATGAAGAGAAGGAGATAGAATGTATTACAGAAAAGTAAGAGGAGGGGACAGCAGAATGGGGAGAGCACTTCACAAGAATAACAAAGAGTGCAGTAATGGCAAGAAAAAGGGTGTTGAGAATGAGGAAGTAGGAAGTTAGTGAATGTTAGACCAGTGGTAATGAATAGGAGGATGTATGTAAAAGAGAGAGAGAGAGAGAGAGAGAGAGAGGTGGGAAGTGCTTATAGGAAATGGGGCGGGTGTTCAATGGAAGGAAGCTACAAAGAAGATATAACTTGTGCACATTTAATCTTGTCATGTGACCCTGTAGTTATAGTACTTGTTACTAGCTACGTGCAACTTGATGGTAGTTTTAAAGATGGAAATTTTCATGTGTTTAATAAATTAATTCCATTCTTTTTCTCTATAGATATCATGGCTAGAATCACATTGTTTGTTAGTTGATGGGTGGAATTGTCCCCCAGGAGAGAGAAGTGGAGCAAGGAAGTCTGGAACAGTATACCAAGTCATTGTCTTAGATAATGGTTGGTATGTCATGAAGTATATACTGTGAACCACTGATGTTAAGTTGTCTGTCTCGCCTTCATTCTTGCTGGATGGGTTTGGAGCCGACCTCGGCTCCGACTCGGCCACTCTAAAAGCTCGAGAGTTGGTTCCACCGGCTCGAGGCTCCCCTTATATCCCACAATGCTAGGCGTGAGTTACCTCAGATCTCGTTTGCCGCTACAGCGATCGAGGTGTGTGGTTTCTACCGGCTTCTTGGTGAGTTATAGTAGAGTAATTTTTAGTCTACTTAAACCCCTTTAGTTTAATTCTTTACAGTTATTTCCCTTAGTTTAGTGGATTTTGACCCTTTCTCTCTTCTATTATCCCTTTTTCCACAAAGAACTTATAAGTTCTTCCCTCGGCCTTGGCCTTTTTTCCTTCCCCTAGTGGTGTGTGTGTGTTTTTCTCAAAAAACTTTGATAGTGTGTTTAATTTTTGAGTTAAACTTGTATAGGGTGTAATCAGTGTGTTTGACTGTGTGTGTGTGGTTACACTTCTTCTATAATGTCTAAAGACTCAAAGGTCTCAGGCTTCAAGAAGTGTGACTCGTGCTGTCAGAAAATGTCTCTGACAGACGGTCACACTTCTTGTGTCTACTGCCTGGGACCTTTACACCTGCAGGACTCTTGTGCTGTATGCCATGGCTTCAGCCCCAGAGTCCTGCAGGAAAGAAAAAATAAACTTATTCTGAGAGGTTTACTTAAGCCTGAGGGTTCCCTTACTGTTCCTTCGGGAAAACCCTCCAAGGCTTCTAGGTCCTCGGCTCCAGCGTCTGAGCCAAGGCCTAAGGCTTCGAAACCTCCGTCTACATCGGCTCCGGCTGGTGCCGATGACTCTCAGACTGCAGTTTCTGTGGTTTCCTTGGCTCCGGCTGGGGGCGAGGTATTCCTTTGTCGGTTCCGACTAGACCTTCGGAACCGACATCTAGAAAGAGGTCCAGGTCACCGTCCCTTGGCTCCGTTCATTCGGCTCCAGCATCTCCCTTGCTGTCTGAACAGAGCCATAGATCTCACTCCTCTAGGTCATCGAGGCTTTCGGACCATGACCTTCAGAGGGTAGTGAGTCGACTTCTTAAGTCCGAGGCACTGGCCCAAATGCTTCAGAGCCCGACTCATCAGTCGATGCCTGACCCTGTCCCCCATTATGTTCCTCCTCTGACTCCGTTGAGCTCGGAGCCGGGGTGTTTCGGAACCGAGACTGTGGTAGCGTCGGAGCCGATACAGATGTCTTCAGCTCCATCGTCAGCTCCGATTTCTTCCTTAGAAGAATCTCGGCGCCGGACTTCCCTCGTCGGCTCCGAGGGGGTGAGTGGCATCGGACCCTTGTCCGACCCCGCTCTTCCTCTCGGAGCTTCGGCGCTGTTGAGTTCGGCTCCGACATCGCCTCGAGCCATCACTGTCGGTGCCGAGGGAGGTTCTCAGCTTCTCGGAGCAGGGACCTCTGGCTCTGCCGGACAGGGGTGCGTTCGAGGTCATGCGGAGTGTGTTAGAACCTGGTTCGACTCCACAGTCGGCTCCGTCCGCCCCTCCCTCTTCGGTGCCTTAGGTCAAGTCGACTCACTCCCTCATCCCAGACCGCAGAGAGCCAGCTCCTCAGGAATCCCCTGTGGGGATCTCATCCTCTTCGAGGCCTCTCCTGATTTGGTAGAAGAGCCCCCTCGGAAGAGAAAGTGTAAGAGGAAACACATTGACTCACCTGAGTCCGTCACCTCTGACACAGATTTAGAGGATTCCGAGGGTTCCCCCCATTCCCCTTCTGAAGATGTCTCATTTGCAGACATTCTAGAAATCCTTAAGCAGAGGGGAATTGGCCAGCCTCAACCCTTCGGAGGATGAATCTGTGTACCTTGAGGCGTTTGGCTCTCGCCCTTCCACCTCCTGGGTGTCTCCCCTTTGACCCCCTCATGCAGGTGGTAGCAAAAAAGGCATGGACGGCTCCTGATTCAGTGGACCCCACTCCCAGGAGACCCTCAAAATTCATCACGGCACCAGCAGATAAACAATTTCTGACAAAAGGAGTTTCTGTGGATGCTATGGTGGTTGCTGCTGCCACTAAGAAGGAACTAGCTGATCCTTCAGTGCCTGTCCATCCACCTAACAAGGAATCTAGGTCTATGGACAGGCACGGAAGCGGATGTTCTCGTCAGCGACCTTTGCAATGCGTTCGCTGAACTACCTATGCCATTTTACTCGTCTTCAAAGGGACTTGATCAAAGAAGCGAGTGATATGTTGAAGGATCCTACAGCTGCGGGTTTTCAAGACAAGATGAACACTCAGCTGGCTACCCTGAACTCCATAGCTAACTCCTCCATGCCTCCTTTCGCGGCTGATGGGCGAGCAGGGCCGCAGGAACAGGAGTGGCCTTACGTAGGCATGCCTGGATGCGGTTATGCAACTGCGGACCCCTTTAAAGCGTCGTTCACTAATTCCTTTGATGGATCATCTCTTTTGGTCCTCAAGTGAAAGAAACCTTGACTAGGTGCGAGACTGATGGCAAGACTCTTTCTGCCGTCGAGTCCGTTTTCTACTCCTTCTAGGCCTTACCCCAAGGGCCAGAAAAGTGGGAAAATGTGGTTCCGCAAACAATCTCAAGGGACTTAGCCTGACGACAGAGTCGGTTCCCGCCAGAGGCAGAGGGGAACAACAATGGTAGACGCCGCCCTAGAGGCAGGGTGGTCCAGAACCAGGGCAATCGAGAAACTTTCTCCGATAAGCCCTTTCAGCATCCCTGAGGTGTTGCCCGACTGTCCACCTTCGGAGGCAGTCGGAAGATTGTCACTGTACCCAGAAGCCTGGCTATCCCTAACTCGAGACAAGTGGGTACAGTCCATCATTTCCGAAGGCTATTCCATTCCCTTCCTTTGCATTCCAAACCGATCAAAAAAATCCCTTCCAGATGTTCCACCCGCTCAAAGGGATCTTGCAGCTTTGGAAGTTTCAAAGCTGCTTGCTAAAAGAGCAATTCAACCAGTTCCAGCAGACCAGCAAGGATCCGGAATCTACTCCAGGTTCTTTTTAGTTCCAAAAAAAACAGGGGACTGGAGACCAATTTTGGATCTCAGTATCTTGAACAAGTCAGTCAAGAAAACACGATTTCGGATGGTCACGCTACAGTCCATCCTTCCCTATTGGGAAGAAAAACTGGATGTGCTCTATAGACCTTCAGGATGCGTGCTATCATAAAAATGAACAGACGCTCCAGAAGATTTCTCCGCTTCAGGCTGGGAACCAGTCATTTTCAATTCAGAGCCCTGCCCTTTGGACTCACCACTGCCTCCCGGGTGTTTACCAAATGTATGGCAGTGGTAGCTTCTCACCTGAGACGTCAAGGATTCCAGGTGTTTCCATATTTGGACGACTGGCTCCTCACAGCTCCCACCAAGCATCTTCTTCTAAGGGCCAGGTACTACACCTTTCGCACTTGTCAAAACTTAGGCATTTCAATAAATTGCGAAAAGTCTGTTTTGTCGCCTTGTCGTGTTATTACCTTCATAGGCGCAATTCTAGACACAGTCAACATGTCTGCAAGGCTAACAGATCAGAGAATAACAGACATACAAAAACTGGTCTCGCTCTTCAGCAGCAACAGAGTCAAAGCCAGGTTAGTTCTGAAAGTATTGGGGATTATGGCTGCCATGCCTTTGCTTCCATTAGCCAGATTCCACATGAGAATCCTTCAATGGATGCTCTTCACACAATGGTCATACCAGCAACTTCCGATGTCCCACACCATTATGATCACAAACATGCAGGAATCATCTTCTGTGGTGGATGTCTTCCCTCAGCTCTTCTTGGGAAGACCCTTTGTTCCTCCCTCCGGTTGCTACTCTGACAACGGACGCCTCCCTGATCGGGTGGGGGCATTATCAGGGCAGAACTGTCCAGGGCACATGGCAACCAGGCGAATGCCACTTGCACATAAATGTTCTAGAGATGAGAGCAGTGCTTTTAGCGTTGCAAGCCCTTCAAGACTCTCTTCCTTGGGAGCGATAGCAATCCAGGCGGACAATATGTCTGTAGTGTGGTATATCAACAAACAAGGCAGAACCAGGTCCTACCCCCTGTGTCGAGAAGCACTCAGACTGTGGCAATGGGCGATTTCTTCTCAGTGGTTTCTGATAGCGCACATCCCGGAAGTCCAATCAAATGGACAAATTGAGCAGAGCTATCCTCATGCCTCACGAGTGGTCTCTGAAAGACTCTGTTGTGAGAGAAATTTTTCTCAAGTGGGGTCAGCCTTGCTGCGACCTTTTTGCTACTCCCCAAAACAGCAAGTGCAGAGATTATTTCACCCTATTCCCTTTACCAGGCCAACCCAGCAGAGACGCTCTGGTCCAAGTTTGGCCCCGTGACTTCTGTATGCATTTCCTCCTTCCCACTAATCTCTCAAGTAATACAGAAAGCTATCGCTCAGAAGGCCTCATTGATCCTCATTGCTCCTTACTGGCCTCGACAGGTTTGGTTCCCCTTTCTTCATCATTTTCTGTTGGAGCGACCTTGGCATCTGGACCTAGCTCCAGATCTTTTGATCCATCAGTCGGGTCAGTTTCATCGCTCCCTTCCCTCTCTGAACCTCACTGCTTGGTTCCTCCAGTTCCAACCTTAGCCAGGCTTCCTCAAATATCTCACTCTGTCCGAGATATTTTGATAGCTTCCCATAAATCTTCCACTCGAAAGATTTATTTGAGTAAATGGAAGCGTTTTGCCTATTGGGCTCAAGGAAGGGACATAGATCCTTTCACTGCTTCCATCCAAATGGTCCTTGATTTTCTAGCTGAACTCTTCCATGCAGGTTCATCTCCATCTACTCTTAAAGTCCAATTGGCAGCTATTTCTAACTTTCATGTGGGCATTTCAGAGTCTGCCATAATGTCCCACAAGCTTTGCAAAGCATTTTTGAAGGGAGTTTTTCTTCTCAGACCTCCTATAAGAAATCCTCCTCCTCCTTGGGACCTAAATTTAGTTCTTTGATTCTTCCCCCTTTCGAACCTGCAGCCTCCTGCTCTTTAAAATTGCTATCATGGAAGACTCTTTTTCTGGTAGCTATTACTTCAGCTAGAAGAGTTTCAGAACTTCATGCACTGAGCTGTCGACCTCCTTATCTGTTGTTCCATAAGGACAGGGTATCTTTACGAACTAACCCGTCCTTTTTACCCAAGATAGCCTCGGCATCTAACCTTAATCAAAGCATCGATCTCCCTGTGTTTTTTCCAGAATATTCCAATAGGTCTGAACAAAAATTGCATTGGCTAGATGTTCATCGTCAGTTAAGGTACTATTTGGATAGAACCAAACAATTCAGAAAATCTGACCAGCTGTTTGTCTCCTATGCAGAAGGCAGAAAGGGACTTTCAGTTTCAAAGGTATCATTATCTAGATGGCTATCATCTCTGATTTCCCTTGTTTATGAAATTAGACACCAAAGCTGCCTAACAAACCTAAAGCCCATTCCACCAGAGCTTTGGCTACTTCTATAGCCTTCCAAGACAGACTGCCTATTGACACCATTTGTGCAGCGGCTACTTGGGCTACTCCTCACACTTTCATTTCTCATTATAAGTTGGATTTAGCTTCTAGGCATAGAGCTAACTTTGGTTCCACTGTTCTCAAGAGTCTGTTCCGTTAGGCCACCGGGACAAGGTGCTAGGGGCGCGGTCCCATCCAGCAAGAATGAAGGCGAGATAGACAACTTAACATATAGAAGTTATGTTCTTACCATAACGTTCCATGTTAGTTGTCTTCTTCTCGCCTTCTTCACCCTCCTTCCCCTGGCCTGGACAGACCTAGAGGAGTGTTGATTGTGACCTCTTTTTCTACCACCTCTTACTTTAGGTATATGCTACTGTGCATATTTTCCTGGATCAGGATGTAGGTCACCCTTCTCTTCTCCCTGGTTTATAGAGGTGGACTTTGTTTATAGTTATTCTGTTACTAGTATAAGCTGGGCCTAGCTTACAAACGAGATCTGAGGTAACTCACGCCTAGCATTGTGGGATATAAGGGGAGCCTCGAGCGGTGGAACCAACACTCGAGCTTTTAGAGTGGCAGTCGGGCCGAGGTCGGCTCGAACCCATCCAGCAAGAAGAAGGCGAGAAGAAGACAACTAACATGGAACGTTATGGTAAGAACATAACTTCTATTTAATTTGTTTAAGCTCCTGATAGCAAATTCTAATCACATAGCTATATTTAAGGCTCTGAAATGTTGAGTGGAAGGGATGCACCAGCAACAAAGACCACATGTGTACAGGCCTGTTATAAGCCATCTCAAGTTTGTGTATGGTGGATACAGGAAGATACGTTAGTGACGCACACAGGAACTTTGACACTAGGACAGCATGAAGTGTAGCTATAATGTAGACTCAGTCATTAAAGCTTTGTTGTGTCTAGCATGTCAAGCTGTAGATTAGTTTTTGTAATGACAGACTTGATAAGGAGACCATAAGAAGTACAAAAGCACACAACAAATGAACCAACACGCTGTCCAAGGTGGAAACTCAATTCTGCACGCTCCTTATATATCGTGAAAAAATCCGCTGGAACCCAAATATAAACTTGGAAACAGTTTATTCACAAATAAATAATAAGGAGGTCAAGCCTGAATTCTTTGTCAGAGATTATCCTAAGAAGGTTATCAGATTTCACAGCTTGAATAGATATATATTTCAATGAGGTAATACACAAATCTGGACAAGATGGAATGGAGACTGAGATATACCCGAATAGCATGGATTTTTTTGACAATGTTTAGCTATACATCGAAATTTGACAGCCAGACTTGAAAAGAGGTAAATTATTGCTGAAATGCTGACTATCCAGCAGATGCAAAAAAGCCGGAACAGCAGCATACGGGCTAAAAACGGGCAACACTCCAAGTTTTTCTACATATTCCCAAGGATGAAAAATAGAAGTAGGCCAAAAGGAGAACCGTTAGAACATCCAGAGGACTGACAGATGGAAGGAAGCAGTAGTATCTCCTCTCAGAGGCTGATATCAGCCTTCAGGATAGTTGTTTAGTTATTGAGGTAGTATCAACAGAGTGTCCAGTGCCTCACAGTATCAGATGTCTTTAGGAATTCAAGGAGCAAGGTACCAGTAACATTAGTGATTACAGTTGGTGTTTACATATCCCCCCAGGTCAGGAAGACCTGTGTCATTTCCGAGCCCCCCACTGCATTCCAGGCTCTCTGTTGAAAGTGAGACATTTAATGCTACAATTCGCAACACTTCAGAACTTCAGATGTGATTATTTAAAAATAAATAAATAAATAAATAACTGTGAAATATAAAACTTACCCTTTTAAAGTGTTTTTGCAGTGGTTTGACTTTTTACATTCCACACACATGCTATATTTACATGCATACAGCTATATGGCAGTAGGTTGTTACTGAAGCATTGATTATGTTCAAGTGTCAGTTCCATTTTACTCACTTTTGTGTAATCCTGGAGATGGTATATACAAGTTGCTGGGGGTGTGGGTGGGGAGCTTGCCTCCTGCAAAACATGCTTTTTGTTTTATTTTGTTTTGTTTTCTTGTTGACAGTGCTCCCAAATGAAAGTGGTCAGAAAGATGAGTGCTGGTGATCATTTGGTTTGAGTGTTGAAAAAAAAGTGTATGTATATGTTTGGGGGGAGGGTTGGTTTACTGCTTAAGGTGTTCACCCCAGACATACAAGGTACAGGGTTTGATTCTGACCGAAATAGTCGTCAGACTAATAGTCTAGTATTTGACTATGAATCTATATATGTATACATATGTGTGTGTGCATGTGTGTGTGTGTATATATATATATATATATATATATATATATATATATATATATATATATATATATATGTGTGTGTGTTAAGTTGTCAATCTCGCCTTCATTCTTGCTGGTTGGGTTCGGAGCCGATCCTCGGCTCTGACTCGGCCATCTTCAAAAGCTCGAGAGCTGCATACTGGCTCGAGGCCACCCCATATCCCATGATGCCTGGCGCTAGATACCCAGATCTCGTTTTCCACTTCTGCTACGAGGTTGTCTACTGGCTCAGGTCGTATATTTTCATTATTTACTCGATTTTTTGACAAAAATTTATAGGCTTATTAGAGTAGATTGTTTATACTAGTTAATCTTTATATATATATATATATATATATATATATATATATATATATATATATATATATATATATATATATATTAGTTCTTTCTTAAACTTCCCTATCCCTTCAGAAAACTCGTTTTTAGTTAGAGAGTTTTCCCCTCCCCCTCCACTTTCTCAGGTAGCCGTTTAAATTAGAGGCTAACCCTTTTTCACTTTCTCTATTTTAAAAAAAAAAAAAAAAAACTTTTAGTTCGTACTTAGTTACTTTGTTTAACTTATGTAAATATTAGTTTTCTTGGCTGTGTTTGGGTGTCTTAAATTAGTGTATGTGGCAGTACTTACATCCTAATTTCTTTTGTGTGTTGTCCTAGGTTTTCCATTTCCTTTTCAGGGATGTCCAAGGATATCAAGGTGTCCGGATTCAAGAAGTGTGACTCATGCTGTCAGTAGATGTCTCTGACAGATGGTCACACTTCTTGTGTCTACTGTCTCGGCGCCGTGCACCTGCAGGACTCTTGTTCGGTTTGTCATGCCTTCAGCCCAAGAGTCCTGCAGGAGCATAAAAATAAGTTAATCCTACGTGGATTACTTAAACAGGATTCACCGGCAAAGACTCAGCCCGTGAAGGCCTCTAAGCCACCAAAATCTTCGGCTCCCAGTTCGGAGCTGTCGATGGGTGAAGCTGTTCCTTCAGCCTTGGTTCCGGCCAGAACCAATTTACCTGTCTCCCAGTTGGTTCCAACTGTCCCTTCAGAACCGACGGGGAGTCGAAAGAGATCTAGGTCTCCCTCCCTGGAGTCGATACGCTCGGCTCCGAGGTCTCCTCTGCTCCAATCGGAGCACAGTCATTGATCCCACTCTTCTCGGTCCTCAAGACTATCCGATCATGACGTGGAGAGAGTGGTCAGTAGGCTGTTAAAATCACAGGCCCTAGCAAAATTGTTGTCCAGCCCCCCCTCATCAGGTGTTGGCTCCATCCATATCTGCAGTTATTCCTCCTCCGACTCCTTACTTGAGATTGGAGCCGGAGTTCGTTGGGGTTCGGGTCGTGGAACCATCTGCACCGATACTTTGTGCTTCGATTCCATCGTTGGCTCCGATCGCTTCTTTGGTACAGTCCTTGGAAGGGTCTGGGCACCGAGACTCCCTTGTCGGCTCCTAGGGGGCGAGTGGCAACCGGACCCTTGTCCGACCCCGTTCTCCCTCTCGGAGCTTCAGCGCAGGTGAGCTCAGCTCCTACATCAGCTTCGGAGCCATCCCCCTTGGTGCGGATAGGGATTCTGGTCTCTTTGGAACCGGAGCCTTCTCGGCATCCGAGCAGGGATGCCTTCGAGGTCATGAGGAGTGTGCTGGCCCCTGAGTCTGCCCCACGATCATCCCCACCGACTCCTCCCACTATGGTGCCTGTGTCTGCCTCTGTCCCTCCTCCAGACCCCAATCGTGGGGAACCAACACTCCAGGGCACCCCCTTGGGTGTATCTTCCTCTTCCGAGGCTTCCCCTGATCATTCAGAGGAGCCACCTCGTAAGATGAAATGCAAGAGGAAGCATGTTGACTCCCCTGAGTCTGTCACATCAGATATTGGGGGAGTCCCCGAGATCACCCTCTGAAGATGTCTCCTTCTCAGACATCCTTGAGATGCTTAGGCAGAGGGGGAACTGGACTACCCTAAACCCCTCCGAGGATGTGTTCGGTATTCCTGGATGTGTTTGGATCCTGACCTTCCACCTCCTGGGTGTCTCCTCCTTTCGACCCACTAATGTCCGTGGTGGCTCAGAAGGCGTGGTCAGCTCCAAACACAGTGGAACCTACCCCCAGAAAACCCGCTAAATTCATAACGGCACCACAGAATAAACAGTTTTTGACCAAAGGTGTCCCTGTTGATGCCATGGTAGTAGCGGCGGCCACGAAGAAGGAGTTGGCTGAAACTTCTTCATCTGTCCATCCCCCTAACAAGGAGTCCAGGACAATGGACAGATATGGGAAGCGGATGTTTTCTTCAGCGACCTTTTCTATGAGGTCTCTGAATTATTTGTGCCACTTTACCCGCCTTCAAAGGGATCTCCTTAAAGAGCTTGGAGATACCCTCCAAGATCCATCAGCTGAGGGGGCCCAGGCTAAGGCAGCCTCCCAGCTAGTGACTCTTAATTCAGTGGTGAACTCCTCCATGAGGCTCATTTCTTATGCAGCCGATGGTGCAAGTAGAGCCGCAGGCACAGGTGTTGCTCTAAGGAGACATGCTTGGATGCGGTTATGTAACTTCGCGGAACATTTCAGAGCGTCTTTCACCAACACCCCCTTTGATGGTTCCTCTCTTTTTGGATCACAGGTGAAGAACACCCTTACCAGGTGTGAACAGGAAGGCAAGACTCTCTCTGCCGTGGGAGTCCATTTTTCCACTCCTTCCAGACCATATCCCAAGGGTCAGAAGAGCGGAAAGATGTGGTTCCGGAAATCTCAGGGAGCCTTGCCGGACACATGTGGTGAGTTCCCATCCAGGGGCAGAGGAGGGAACAATAATAGACGCCGCCATCGTGGCAGGGGGGGTCCGCAAAACCAGGGCAGCAGAGAATCCTTCTGTGAGAAGCCCTCCCACCATCCCTGAAGGGTTGCCCGACTGCCCACCTCCGGAGGCAGTCGGGGGAAGATTATCGCTGTACCCAAGAGCCTGGCAAGACATAACACAAGACAAATGGGTGCAGTCAGTTATATCCGGAGGCTACAGAATACACTTTGTTCGCACTCCCGTAATGTCAAACAAGTCCCTTCCAGATGTTCCACCCAATCTAAGGGATCGAGCAGTACAAGAAATTTCAGATCTGCTAAGAAAAAGGGCCATCCAGCAAGTCCCAGCAGACCAGCAATGATCCGGAATTTACTCAAGGTTCTTTTTGGTACCAAAAAAGACAGGGGACTGGAGACCCATTCTGGATCTCAGCAGACTGAACAGGTCTTTACAAAGAACCAAGTTTCGGATGGTCACGCTACAGTCCATTATGCTCTTTCTGGGTCAGGAAATTTGGATGTGCTCTATAGATCTTCAGAATGCTTACTACCACGTCAAAATGGACAGACGCTCCAGAAGATTCCTCCGCTTCCGGCTGGGAGCCAGCCATTACCAGTTCAGAGCTCTGCCCTTTGGTCTCACCGCAGCCCCCAGGGTGTTCACTAAATGTATGGCAGTAGTTACTGCTCACTTGAGGCGGCAAGGATTCCAGGTGTTTCCATATCTAGATGACTGGCTCCTTACTGCTACCACCAGGCATCACCTTCTGCGAGCCAGAGACTTCACTATCGAGACTTGCTCCAGACTAGGTATCTCAATAAATTTCAAAATGTCTGCATTGTCGCCCTGTCAGTCTATCACCTTTATAGGCACAAATTTAAATACAAAAGACATGTCAGTGAGCCATCCACCAGACAGGGTATTAGTGATTCGTCAACATGTACAGATCTTATTAGCATGCAAGAGAATTCAAGAAAGGTTCGTCCTCCAAACTCTAGGTTTCATGGCAGCAGCTATCATACTTGTTCCTCTAGCTCGTTTTCACATGAGGATCCTCCAGTGGCTGCATTTCACCCAATGGTCCTTCCTGCAGCTTCCCATGTCTCACATGATTATGATCACAGAAGCATGCAAAAAGCACCTTGCATGGTGGATGGTCTCCACATCAGTACCCCTAGGCAGACCATTTGTACTCCCCCCCCCAGTTGCTACGGTTACCATGGACGCTTCCCTGATCAGGTGGGGGGGGGCATTATCAGGGCAGGACAGTCCAAGGCACGTGGCAACCTCATGAGTTCCACCTGCATATAAACGTCTTGGAGATGAGGGCCGTGCTTCTAGCGTTGCAAGCTCTCCAGGACTCTCTTCCTACTGGGACTATTACAATTCAAACGGACAATATGTCAGTAGTGTGGTACATCAACAAACAGGGTGGAACCAACTCCTACCCCCTATGTTGAGAAGCACTCAGACTCTGGCAGTGGGCAATCTCTTCCCAACAGTTTCTGATCGCAACACACATCCCTGGGAAGTCCAACGTCATAGCAGACAGGCTGAGCAGAGCAATTCTCATGCCTCACGAGTGGTCTCTGTATCAAGTAGTTGCGGACCAGATATTCCGCAAATGGGACCTGCCTTGCTGCGACCTTTTTGCCACCCCCTTCAACAGCAAATGCAACAAATTCTTCTCTTTCCTTCCGCTTCCCGGACATTCCTCCAGAGATGCTCTAGTCCACGATTGGCCTCAGGAACTTCTTTATGCATTCCCTCCTTTTTCCCTTATTCCAAAACTGATACAGAAAGCTACTGTTTTGGGCTGCAAAATGATCCTCATTGCTCCTTACCAGCCTCAACAAATATGGTTCCCATTCCTGCATCATCATCTTCTCGAGCAGCCTTGGACTCTGGACCCAGTTCTAGACCTTCTGATCCATCAATCGGGCGGGCTGCACCCATCCCTGCAATCTCTCCAGCTCATTGCTTGGTTGCTCCACTTCCAACCTTAGCCAGGCTTCCAGATATCTCTCCGACTGTGCAGGAAATTATTTTATCATCGCACAAGTCTACCACTAGAAAAACTTACGCTAGTAAGTGGAAACATTTTTCTTCCTGGGCAGAGACTAAGAGTATAGACCCCTTTTCAGCCCCCATACACCACATTTTGGATTTTCTTGCGGAACTCTTCCATTCTGGGTCCGCTTCCGCTACAATTAGAGTTCAGTTAGCTGCAATTTCAAATTTTCACATTGGCCTGTTGGGAAATAATATCATGTCGCATAAGCTGTGTAGAGCCTTTCTCAAAAGCACCACTCTGCTTAGGCCTCCAGTGAGAGATCCTCCACCTCCGTGGGATCTGAATTTGATTTTAGCTTCCCTAATACTGCCTCCCTTTGAAACTGCAGCTTCTTGTTCCCTGAAGTTTTTATCATGGAAAACTCTCTGTCTGGTAGCCATTACTTCAGCCAGAAGAGTTTCGGAACTGCAGCCTCTTTGTTCCCGTGCTCTTTACCTAGCGTTCCACAATGAAAGGGTCGCTCTCAGGACTAATCCTTCCTTCCTTCCTAAGGTCTCTTCAGAAAATAACTTGAATCAGTCCATAGAACTTCCTGTATTTTTTCCCAACCACTCCAACAGGGCGGAATACAAATTGTATCAGTTAGATGTTAACAGGCAACTACGTTTTTATTTGCATAGAATGAAGGATATCAGAAAATCGGACCAGCTTTTCCTTTCTTATGCTGAGGGTAAACAAGGTCTTCCAGTCTCAAAAGTAACCTTGTCCAGGTGGTTGACTTCTATCATCACATTTATCTGTCAACTGAGGAATAAAGAATTACCTGTTAAACCAAAAGGTCACTCCACCAGAGCTTTAGCCACCTCTATGGCCTTTCAGGCTAGGTTGCCCATGGAATCTATTTGTGCTGTGGCTACATGGGCCAACCCACATACTTTCATTTTGCATTATAAGTTGGATGTGGTTTCCAGGAACAGAGCTGATTTTGGTTCCACTGTTCTGAAGAGTTTGTTCTGATGAGTCACCCAGGATTTTAGGTGCTAGGGACGCTGTCCCAACCAGTAAGAATAAAGGCGAGATAGACAACTTAACATAAAGAAGTTATGTACCTACCATACCGTTCCATGTTAGTTGTCTTCTTCTCGCCTTCTTTCTTGCGTCCCACCCTCCATCCCCTTATCCTTGTAGACCGAGAAGAGTTCCTTGTGATTTTTTGTTCGCTGGCTGAGTCTTCTCTGGCTATTCCTTTCTGTCTAGTAGCCTCTCTGGAGGTTTTATGTATTCCAGGATAAGATCCTTTCCTTATTATGTCTGCAGTTAGTCTTACCAAACGGGATCTGGGTATCTAGCACCAGGCATCATGGGATATGGGGTGGCCTAGTGCCGGTATGCAGCTCTCAAGCTTTTGAAGATGGCTGAGTCGGAGCCGAGGATCGGCTCTGAACTCAACCAGCAAGAAAGAAGGCGAGAAGAAGACAACTAACATGGAACGTTATGGTAGGTACATAACTTCTTTATATATATGTACATACATATATATATATATATATATATATATATATATATATATATATATATATATATATATATATATATATAGACACACACACACACACACACATATATATATATATATATATATATATATATATATATAAAATATAATAAAAACACACACACCAAAGGGTAAAAAGGTCACACAGATAAACCTGCAAGAAAAACTCAGCTAAGCTGGAATTTTTAGTGTGTGATACAATGGTTTCCAATTATGCTGCATATCTTTATAATGTAAATTTATTCAAATATCCAGTTTTTCTTGAACTTTTATCGCACTATGTTTAATTTATCTGTTCAGCTTATTTATTTCAGTTTTGAAAGTTATATTTCAATCTCTTTTCCATTTCTTATATTTTTTGTTTCTCACCTTAATCATGTATCTTGTTTTTAAGGAACTATAGCCCTCTTAATGTTGTGTGCCTAAAACCTGATGTTAAACATTTTTGATTTTTTTTAATTCGAACAATTTTTCTTTCAAAACTTGCCTCATTCCTACGGAAGTTTTCTCCACTGAATGCTTCACTTCAGTTAGTTTTACATAGTGACTGTTTTGCTTTCATATAATCTGTTAATAATCTTCTGTGCATTGGTTTGGATTTCAGTTTGGCAAAATTAGCTAGTAAAAATTTAACCTTTATAACCCCCAAGATCAATGCTCATCAGTGGTGGTAAAACCTGAGATGAAGAAAGTCATTTCTGTAGGAAACCCAACAATGTCTACTATGTTCTGTTCCCTGGTTGGCTTTTTTACAGTCTGAAGCAGTTGTTCCTGGACATATGTTGTAAATAATTTCCTTACTAATGTTGTTGAGTCAATATTATTCCAGTCTGTTTCTGATAAATTTAGGTCCCCAGCCACTATTATTCTTCCTTCCTGTGTTTTGTGCAAAAACTGTATGATTTCCCCATGGTCATCAGCACTTGACTTTAGCATTCTGTACATTCCAACAATTGTTATGTGCTCCACAGTTGTGTTTATTGTCACAGTTGTTATCATTAGACATGTAATAATCACAGATCTTATAACAATCTTTAATCCCTATCATAACACCTCCGAGCTGGGACACAGGATCTGAATTGCCTAGACATAAAAAGGCCTTGATAAGTTTAATTCTCATGACTGCCAAAACTCAATTACGAGAAAATGTAAATCAGAAAATAAACCAACTGTACTCGAAGTGTTGAATATTGTAAAATATATAAAATAGCTGGAATTAGGGCCTTTAGAAAACTAAATGAGCAAATTAAATAGAAATAGATGGAATTTTTGGGAACAGTACATACAGAGTATTGTTCAGGAGGGAGAGTGAGGATTAAGGGAAGACAGGAGTTGAGCAAAGTATGTAATGGATTGAATGACAGTTGCTAAATGTGTAATGTATATAAATGGAAATAATGTTTATATGGTTTGTTTTCTTTTTAATTTATGTATGCATGCCTATGTTTTAAGCAAAATAATTTAATACAAGTGTTAAAACTTGTAATGTCAGGGGGGCTTTTTGGAATGATGTGAGAAGCATGTGTGCTATATTCGTAAGCTCTGGGTCTAACAAGAAGGCTAATGGGGAGCTCTTATCTTGCTTCCCAGGTCTACATTTTAAATCCGCTAAGTTTTTTGAGTGTATTTTTAATTTTGGGGCATTAGCTGAACAAGTTGTAATTGAAGCGAATTCTGAATTGTGGTAGCTTGAAATTGAAAGGAGATATGCTTAAATGTAGTATGTACTTGCTCAAGTATAAGAAATTCTTCTTGATTGCTGGTTCCTTGTGATTGATTATTTATAGTTGCATTTGAGGGTTTATTTATGTTAAGTACATGACTCTAGTTCTCTTTCCCCTTTGTAGTTTGCATTATATTTAAGAGCCATTGATAAAGAAAATATGGGACTCAGAAATCCAAGGATATAATTGGTATGGTAATCTAGAAAAGTTAGCGTTATTTGCAGATGATATTATTTTGTACCTGATAAAACCAGAAAAGGACATCTCATTGCTGTGGAACTTTCTGAGACAGTTTCAGGTTTTTCCAAGATATAAAATGAATGAACACAAAGCAAAGGCTATAGCTATAAACTGTGCCCACACATGAACTGGTGTAGCAATACCTATATTTATAGGGACATGATAAAATTAAGTATTTTGGGTTAAAAAGGATTCTGTTATGGCAACTATGGATATGTGGGAAGAGACTAAACAAAATATAATATAAAAACTGAGAACTTGGAAGCTCTTGCTTATGGATATGATAGCAAGATGCCAGCAGTGCAAATGTTTTAGTCCCTTAGTTTTATATATAGGTCAGGCATATTTTTTTATCACCCAGACGAGAAGTTATGGACAATAATTAATAAAGAGTTGAAGGATTTTATCTGGGAGGGGAAGAGGGCAATGGTAAAGTGGCATAAGCTGATCCTTCCAATGAATGATAGATAGTTCAGAATATTATATTCATAAAGAAGCAGATAGTATTCTAAGTATTCTCTCCAGACACATGCAACACTTGGAATGCCCACAGAGATACCTTAATAAAAGGATACATGGCCTAAACAATATGTCCTACATAGTCCGACTCAAAGCTCTGTCACTGTTGTTGATATCCTATAGACTGCAAAGAGGTGACCTATGTCTGGCATACAAGGCATCCTCCTACACATTACTGATGGATTTACTGCACATCACCAAGTCAGACAGCATCAGAAATACTCCGTCTAGGAATCTAAACTTCTTCTGCAACATTAATAGAATAATTTGGAAGGACAGGTACATCTCACAGAGAATACAGCTGCTGTGGAACAGACTTCCCAACCACATAAAACAAAGTTAATCCCTATCCATATTCAAGCATAACTTATATCTTTGGACAGGAAACAGAAGATTTACCCCAGGACTGCCCCTGCACTACTAATGGACAAAGGCAGCTCCTAAATGCTTTATCCATAGGTCTCAACCTCTTAAGAGGCCAATGTGGAACACAGACCCTAACAATGTGTGACAAATGGTCAAAATGTGGAACACCCTATTTTCGCACTGCGCAAAATGTGCCTTCACCTTGGAGCATGGTAGAACATCTTTAAAATTCAATAAGACACACTTCCCAGATCCCAAACCTTTATTTATCTGAATTACCATAACCACACCATAAGTAAATGAATCAGCACTTTACAAAAATAAAAATCACATTTACTGCATTTCCTACATAGACATAACAAGTCACACAAATTATTTTAGTTAGACCAAGTTAAATAGCATCCTGTCATATGTCAGATGTAGACTTACTGTATGCTGCTTTGGCTTTCTTGGCAGCCTCTAAAACATGTTTCGGCAGCTTAACATCACAGCAGTCAATTTCTTATTTCATTTTAACTGCCAACAAAGAGTTCAATGTTTTTACAGTCAGAGACTGATGCAGTTCAATCTTGACTTTCCGCACCATGCTAAATGATCTTTCAGCTTGTGCATTTGAGTGTGGCAAGCAAAGTAGACTCATCATCAGTTGCTTAAAGAGTGGCAGTTTCCCTTCAGTGCGTAGGTCCCTCTGAAGGTGTGCCCAATATTTTGACACACATGAGTGGGGCCCAACTACTGGGCCTTTCAGATTCCCCGTGTCCTCTATCTAATATTGGGTAAACTCATTGATTAATTGTTCGGCCTCAACATCATTTTCACACACACACAGACGGAAGTCAATATCCCTGACAAGTCCTGAGGAAATGTCAAATTTTTTGGCTGGATTAATAACTAATGCAGCATCTTTCAGTAAGTGATCCTGCATGGGAAACTTTTTCAGCATTTTCTGCAGCACTGCAGCATAAAACTCTGTAACTTTTTTATAAAATTTAAATTCAATGACTGTGCCGGCAATATCCTCCTCATGGCTGTTCATGTACTACTTGACTTTGTAGCCAATACGCAGTTCACTATTTGGTAAATCACAGCTACTGTCAGTCAACACTGACACATCACTGTGTTTGATTAGTCTGACAGCAGCTGCAGGTCTGAGGAGTCTGCCAGCATACTGCTGCAGGAGTTTATGGCCAGTGGCATGCAGTGTCAGTAGCTGGCTTTCTCGGCTCTAAAGCTGGATGTTGAACTCCAGTAAGGGTTGAAGTGAATACTTAAACAGAAAAATCATATGCACTTCATGACTCTGCAGATTTTTAGAAATTAAGTCAGTTTTAGCAGACCTTGGCTCTGCAGACAGAAAATACGAATTTAGAACTGGCCACATATCCAGAGTTCTGTTAATTACCTTACCAAGACTGAGCCATCTAGTAGGTGCATGTCTAATGATCTTGAAGGGGTCAATATCTATGAACAAAGCAAATTCTTGCAGTTTTTGTTGTCTTTGTGCACTGGAACTGAAATGGCAGTACACATCTGATATAAGTTCTTCAACTGGTGAATGTAGTGCTTTTACAGCAGTCTTGCTGCAAAAATCTGCCAAGTGGCAGAGGCACCCCATATTTATAATTGTGGGCTTCACCTCCTTTAATCTAGACAGCACAGAATTGTGTTTCCCAATCACTGAGGCAGCATCGTCTGAAGAAAAGCCCACAATGTTGGAAACTGGAATGTTAAATTTTGTCAGAGTGGACATTAAAGCATCAAACATTGCTTGTCCAGTTCCTGACACACATTCTGGCATGTGAAGGAACCGTATCACATTTTTGCTTGCCTTTTCATCAAGGTAACCAACAAGGATCGCTAACAGTTTGTCATCTCCCATGTCTGTGCTTTGGTCCCTATACACACAGAATGGTGATTTCTGGCAGGCTGCTGCAGCATCATTCTGGTAATGAGGCCCCAGAACATCCCGTGCAATGGTTGCTGCCTTTGTTGCTCCACAGGTCATTTTCTGGAGAACATCTTAATCCTCTCCACACGTTTTCATAAATTTCAGGATGTGTTCTGCTGCAAATGATAAGTTGTGTTTAGCAAGGAGAGGCACAAAACCAACCGCTGCCTCAACCACCTTGGTACTTGCTAAACTCTGAGGTCCAAAGAAATCCATCATAGATCTTCCAGCTGCTTGCTTGCAATTCTGCCTGTGTTTCTCACTGTTGGCATGCTGTTGCAGATCATGTCTGCCCCCGTGATGGATTGTGATATCTGTGTTACAAGTCTTGCAAAAGGCATATTTGATGCTGCGCCTACTCATAGAAAGCCAGTCAAAGGCACTTGGCTGAAAAATTGTGCATCTTCTCTTTTTTGGGGTGCGATCTGTATCTACATCCCTGTCCTCATTGTAATCTGGGCAGTCTGTACCTAGCAGGTTTGTAAAACAATGACAAACAAATGGAGCTACAGTGCAGAAAGGAAAATTAGAAAAGAAAAGATGAGACAATAGGGCCATAACCTGCCCATATCACTGGAAGTTTCCTGACTTTGCACCATCTTCTTTTGCTCATCTCTGCTCCTTTTGTTTACTGTGAAGGCCTGCACGATCAGATTATTCACTTCCTTGCCTCGACAATGACATTCACTCCCCTGGTGTTCACTTGCCCACCAACCAGTGTTGCAGAAAGGAAGAGTGACTTTCATGACATTCAGTACTCTCAAAGTACCCTTGATTATATCTCAAAATCCATGCCAAGGATAAACACTTCCAACTTAACAAATGCACTTGCAACACACACACACACACACACACACACACACACACACACACGACAATACTACCTGCATTTTTGCATACACCACTTTAGATATGTTCTACCCCTGTCCTACAGTCATTTCTGGGCCTGGCAAAGGTGCCTAAAAGGGTACTTAAAACCAGGGCCCTCTGTACTTTTACAAGAATGTGTCATTTAAGACATCATGCCTTGGAACAGTTATGACCAAAGAATGCACAATCAAGTTACACTCTAAAGTTGTACCAGAAAACAAAACCAAATACTTTAAATCATCTCATTACTATAAATAACTCACTTCTGACATCCATCCTGACATACCTCTCAACCTCTTAGTGCAAGAAATCTGGACAAAGCCCTGCCCAATGTACTAGGGGGACAAGCAGCACAAAAATAGAGACTCTTTAAATATTGCTCTGATAAACTTAGAAATGATGCTCTCATAAAACTCTTGGCATACACTTTCTGCAAAAAAATTGGCTTTTACTTTCAGAAATATACTGGGGGACAAGCAGAACAAACAGACACTAAATATTGTTCTTATAAACTTAGAAAGTTGCTAGAATAACAGGACCTGACTTGGCATACAGTTAATGCAAAAAATAGCAATTACTTTCAAAGATGTCCGAGGGGGACAAAGCACAAACGCAGAGACACTTTAAATATTGCTCTTATATATGTAGAAAGTTGCTAGACTAACAGGACCTGACTTGGCATACAGTTTCTCTAAAAAAAATGGCAATTACTTTCAGAGACGTACGAGGGGGGCAAGCAACACAAACACAGACACACTTTAAATATTGCTCTTATAAATGTAGAAAGTTGCTAGAATAACATGACCTGACTTGGCATACAGTTTCTGCAAAAAAATAGCTATTACTTTCAGAGACGTATAAGGGGGACAAGCAGCACAAACACAGGGACACTTTAAATATTGCTGTTATAAACTTAGAAAGTTGCTAGAACGGGACCTGACTTGGCATACAGTTTCTCTAAAAAATGGCAATTACATTTAGAGATGCACTAATGGGACAAGTGGCACAAACAGAGACACTTTAAATATTGCTCTTGTAAAACTCAGAAAGTTGCTTAATTAACAGTATCAGATGTACTAGGGAGACAAGCAGCCCAGAGACACTAAATATTGCTCTTATAAACATAGAAAATTGCTATAATAACAGTTTTAAGGATAGGGAAATACTTGCCTATCCATTAACCTTAACCATTAACATTAACCTTAACCATTGCAGCTAAAACAGTCACTTACCTCTACCTATGTAAACAGCACCAGCAGCTCAATACAATCCATGGCACATACGATCATCCAGCAGGCAGCAAAATAAACCTCAGCCTTCTGACCAGTCTCACTCCACCAAAGCAGCACAAGCAAGGTCCCTGAACCTGAAGTCCATTCAGCTCACTAACTCCTCTCCTAGCAGGCTGGCTTTCAAGTCCCGAAGTCTTCACCACAGCCGCTCCTTCCTTTTCCCCTGTGCCGAAGTTCCCGGTCGTCAGAGTTCTTCCTTCCAAGTTGTTGTTGCAAGTAACTTGCAAAAAGTAAAATCCCCGATTCCTGGAAGCCTTTTTCAGGCCATTATTTTAGTGCGAAAAGGCTTACGGAACGTGATTGGCCTGTATTTGGGAGCTCTCATTGGCTCCTGTCCCCCTGATAAGCTTACTTGATTGGCTCATAGACCGCATTCACGATTGGCTATAAATGTCTTCTACGTGCCAATCAAAAACTGTGGAGCACAGCCAACACTGTGTAATGTGGAAGGGCAGCACAGTTATGCATTGGTTTGTATACTGCAATGCCGATTGGCAGTAATTGCGGTATACAGACCAATCAGAATTTGTGTAGTAGAGCCACAGTTGTTCAGTGTGGAACAACGGAACAGTGGCTTCGCTTGTCATTAAATGCGGAGCATTCTGCATAATCCAGAACACTTGGATGCTCAGGCTTTATCCCATGAGTGATTCCCCTCAAATTATATATAGGATGATCCCAGTTATTTTCATTAGGGGTAATATATAATTATTGACCATGGGATGGGTAAGGCCAATCTTCAATGAAAAGGGGCAGGCAGGTTATTCTGAGCACAAAAAAGGGAAATTGGCTAGGCTTAAAATAGCCACCAAGGGCAGCTAGCCTAGGACTTAACAATGAACATATAAGAACTAAGCCAACTTGAGAATGGAGAGAGATTCTGCCAATATGGATGACTGCAATTAGGGGTACAGATAACAGGCAAGCGGGGGTCTAGATTTACTGAAGAAAACTGACAAAGGAACCAAGGTATTGGGAGCAAATAACTACAGAGGGAAATGTAATAGAATGGGAAGAGGCCATGAAGACATTTGGACTGCAGGCTAGAGACTGCCTTCCCTATCAGGGACTGATAGAGTGCAGTTGTTTTGTACAGGCAAAGAGAAAGGTCTAGAGGAATTCTAAGTAAAAGACCAGCTCTTGTAGACTTTTTTATTTGAATGTTGAAAATATTGTACAATAACTAGAGGAATCAATCAGAGAAGGTTAGAAAAGATTGGGAAGAGAGATTGGATAAGCAATACTCAAGGAATCCATGGGAGGACATATGTATAGCCCCCAAATATGCAACAAAGTCTAGAAGGTTTAGAAGAAGCATCCAAGACTGTTGAATGGTTACCAGAACCAGAGAGGGTTCTGAAAGAGGAATCTGTCATCCCAGTTGAGTCTGTCATCCCAGTTGTCAAGCTTTTCCTGCATATCCTGCTTACACATGCAGCTTGCAAACAGTGCAGTGGATGGTTCTGCTGTGGTTTGTGGACACTGGCATAGCTGTGAGATGGCAAGCCTTTCAGCACCTGACCAACTACACTGGGAATACAAAGGCTAACTTCATGTACATCCCATTTGATGGAATTCTTCTATTTGCACAGACAGCAAAGACTGAACTGGAGAAAAAGGAGCAAGACTGGAAGACCCTTGTTTCTGTTTGGATTGCAGTTCAACCTCTGTGATATACTTCTTTATTGTGTATGCAAAGAGAAAGGGATATGGTGATCCTTAGTGAAAGATCTGCTCTGGTAGAGTTTTTAGTTAAATCCAGAATATAAGTTGCTATTAAAATAAGAAGATTAGTAGGGCATATAAAATATTACATGATAACTATAAGAATCAATCAGAGGAGATTAGAAAGGCTTGGGAAGAAAGACTTGATAAGCAATTCACAAGGAAGCAATGGGAGGACGTATGGCTCCCAAATATGCCACAAAGTCTAGAAGATTCAGGATTTTTGCCGGAAAGTGTTTTCATAAGTAGTTTTATACCCCAGACAGAGTTCAAAGATTTTTTTCCTCAGGTTGATGGCAAATGTTGGAGGTGTGATGGGGAAGAAGGAGGTAATTTGGAATATATATTTTGGGAGTGCAATGAGCTGGCAATCTTTAAAAATTCCCTACAGAGTACTCTCTCAGACATATTGGGTGAATAAATGGATGTGACTAAGGAAATTATTTTTTGAGCTGCAATACAGGATCTGATTTGCCTAGAAATAGTAAGGTTTTTGTCAAGTTTAATTTTGGTGGCTGCTGAAAAAGCAATTACTTGAAAATGGAAGTCAAAAGTCTAAACCATGTATTTAAAGTAGTAAATATTGTAACAGAGATAAAAGAAATGTAAGATGTGTCTTTAGAAAAGGGCAGGAGCAAACTGCATAGAAAAAAATGCAAATTGTGGAAACAGTCCATGCAGAATAGTAATTTGGAGGAGGTGTGAGGTTTAAGGGAAGGCAGGAGTTGAAATGTAATGTTGGATTGATGATAACTGTATAAAAGCATGTATGTGATATACAATGTTTGTAACTGTGAACATGTTAACAAGGTTTGTTTTTTTTTTATAAAAAATTATGTTTGTCTATGTTTTAAGTGATAATTTAATAAAAGTGTTTAAAATACATAACTCTTAAATAGTGCATAATAGGAAGAGTATAGCTGAAGTTGTTAAAGCCTGTCAAAATAGCACATAATGCCTAAGACTGCTATTAGTTTAGTGAAAAACCATTAGATCTTTCTAAGGTACTTTAGGGCTTTTGTTGAATAAGAACAAGATGGGGCAGGACCCTTTTTTTTCTGAATCTATGTTGGGAGATATGGAGATCAGAAGCAATAAGAGAAGCAAGTGGCAAACATTGAAACAAAATTTGCTCAAAGCATTTTTCAGTAACTGAAGTTAGATTTGTTGGTTTGTAATTAGATGCTATATGCTTGAAATTTTGTTTGTGAACTGGTATAATTGCTATGGTTCCTACTTAACCCATTTTTTTTCTGGGCTAGCCAGTAAGCTGCGCACTGATCCAATAATCATTTATTGCCACCTCATGAAGAAGCAACTTAGAGGCTCCACAAGAGCAGCAGCTGACATTTTAGCTCCTTTTTCATGCAGATATTCCCCTCTGGGGAACACTTCCTCACAAAAAAATGTATTTCTTATTTGTTTATATTTAGTTATTTTCTTTTAATAAAAACGTGTTCCCATTGGGAAACACCTCCATGAAGAAAATATAGTTTGTTTATATATATATATATATATATATATATATATATATATATATATATATGTGTGTGTGTGTGTGTGTGTGTGTGTTTACTATCACTTTAACGAAGTGTAGGGTATCGAGATGCACATGTTTGAATTGCAGTTGTCAAATGTGCAAAAAACAAACCAAAAATGATTGACTCCACAGCTGCGAATGCTAGTGTACATTCGCTGTTGTGAGGTTGATGTTCTGCATGGAGATCGCACTACAGTGGGGATCAGGAAATGTACTCGTTTCCTCACTGTAATGCAATCTCGGAGTTTGTATATATAATTAGCAGGGGATATGAGCTTGCCCCCCTGCAAAATGTTATTTGGACATGTCTGGCCGGTAAGGTACTCTGGGTAATGTCAGCTATGTCAAATATGGACTTGTTGACATTACTGCTTTCATCTTTGTGTCTATCCAGTGTTTTTTTTTTCAAGTTTATTTTTTGAGTAAGTCATTACTCGATGGAATGCCTTTCAAGGTTTTGACAGTAAAAAAAAATATATATATATATATATATATATATATATATATATATATATATGTATGTGTGTGTGTGTATGTATGTATGTATGTATATATATATATATATATATATATATTTATTTATTTATAGTAAAAGTGTTTTTGTACTTTTATCAATTTCAGCAGATCTGGCCCTTTAGCTAAACAGATTTTTTTGATCTACTGTTTCCTTTATGGGACCATTGTATTTAGCCTTGGCTAGGTTAGCGTATTATTTCATGAAGAAATGTGCTGCTTATGCAAACTTTTCTAATTTTACATCAAAGTTTGTGTAGAGCAGTGTTTTACATCCACAGAAACAAACACAAAATATATAGTGCTTATGTTAACACTGATCAGATTAGTTTTTACATCTATGGAATTCTGACAGGATTTTATGTTACAGCTTAAGTATTTTAAAGTTATGAACTGCTTGTATTCACACAGTGACAAGTTACCTACTGTTTGTTTTGTGAGTCAAAATTTTACTCTTAAGGGATACTGACAAGCTTTTAATGCACTGTTTGTGCATTTACTGGATATTTGTGGTAACTGTGCACATGGTGACCTTCTTACCTGCCATTTATTCCTGCAGATGGATTTTACTTCAAAGGAGTTCTGATGTGATTCATTGTATGGCTTGTGCATTAAGGGGGTTTCTACTACTTGTGTTTACAATGTGGCAACTTGGCCACTATTTTTATGTTGGACTAATTTTCAATTATAAGGGGTTCTGACATGATTTTAGTGTATCACTTCACTTTTATGGGGAATGTATGGCTTTTGTTCAAGTTGTGACCACTTTCCTGTTATTATTTCTTGTCAGAATAGTTTCACTTCAGAAAAGTTCTGTCATGGTTTAGTATACTACTTGGGCATTCTGAGGTATATACTACATGTGTTCACATGGTAACAACTTACCTGCTATTTTTTTCTCACTCTGAATTTACTTGTAAAGGATTTTGATTGGATTTTAATGTACTGCTTGTGCTTTTACTGGCATGTGTTGTGAGTGTTCACTTGGTGACAACTTACCAGTAATTTGTTTCTGTCAGACTTTACTTTGAAGGCGGTATGACATTATTTAGTGTACTGCTTGTGCAGTATGGGTATGTTCTGCTTGTGTTCACATGGTGACAACTTATCTGCCGTTTTTTTCTGTCAGACTAAATTTATTTATAAGGGATTCTGACAGGATTTTAATGCACTACTTGTACATTTACTGTGCAGTTGTTGTGAGTTTTCATGCAGTGATGTCTTACTTTCAATTTATTTTGGTCAAAGTAATTTATATTTAAAGGGCTTCAGACTGGATTTAGTGTGCTGCTCACACATTACAATATTTTGAGGACTTTATATTTAGGGGTAATGGTAAGTGTGCTGCTTTTGTAAACTTTGTACATCTTACCTTCCAACCAGCTCATTCCAGTGATCTTAACTACATCTGATGCATCCTCCATGGTCCCAGCAAAGGCACTTACCCCACTCCTGCTGGTCCAGCTTTTGCAGTTCCTAGAAAGAATGAAATAATTTTCCTGAGTGCCATTGCTGTCTATGTAGACTAAATTTGCTCCTCATCTGATAATGGGTTCACCTGCAGTGGCCATTTGTTGTTCCTCAGACCACACACTTACATTTTTCAGTTTCTTGTACTGTAGTTTTAAGCCACCATGAACCAGCAGTCAGCCACGTCCTCCTTGGCTGTTTCCAGTGTCTGAGTCCAGGCATGGGAGAACCATCTTTACTGAGACATGGATGTATCAAGGAAAGACTCCTCTTTAAGGGGTTCAGATTTCTCATCTAGTCAGTCACAGAAATCTGTCTCTCTCTCTCTCTCTCTATATATATATATATATATATATATGTATGTATATATATATATATGTATATGTATATATAGACACACACACACACACACACACACACACACACACACACACACTTGTAAATTTTATTTCATCTGAAATCATGGTATCTGTAAGAAAGGATGAATCTGAAGTTGTCTTCATTTGGTCATCAACCTGAGGGTCTCAGAGCTGACTTCAGATCTGACTTGGCCATATACTCCAGCCTTGGAGCAGAAAACTGAGCTCCTCCTATCCTACATATAATGCCCCACTCTCCCTCCACCCCTCAGATTTCATTTGCTGCTCATCTGAACAGCCATGGGGTTGGTCTCTGAGCTTCCTCTGATGAATTTCAGTGATTTTTCAGGATGTGTGAGTGTATTATTTTCATTAATACTATCTTTTTTCTTCTCTTCCAAGTCCTACCTGTGTTTGGTTAATTAAAAAAAAAAAAAAGCGAAAAATAATTCTTTTCCCTTTTCTCTTTAGTTTGTTTTGTGGTAGTTGATGTCCTGCCATGGCTGATTCCAAACCAGTAGGCTTTAAGAAGTGCACAGAGTGTGGGCATAAAATAAAATTCCACCTTCCAATACCAACCCTCTGTGCGTAGTTTGTCTAGGAGCATTCCATTTAAATTCATCCTTTCTTATATGCACCTAAGTTAATCTTGAAAGGTTTTCTTCTGCCTCTGCTTCTTTTTCAGTGGTTTCTACATCAGGAGCTCAAACCCCCTCAAAAAAGCCAATGACAAGGTTCTTGACAAACCCAAGGAGAAGGAAAAGGCCAGGAAGCAGTCTCATGACAAAGCTTCAGTTCCTGTGGAAGTAGCCAATATGGTTTTAGAAAGGGATTACCCAAATAATTTAGTTAAGGAAAACCTGGAATACATTCTTAAAAAGTGGGGAAAAGAGATATAAACTCCTTCTAGGGATTCCTTTTACATCTCACAATACAGTTACAGTAGGAGAGAATTCAGAAAATGATAGTTATGAAAGAGCCATGGTTGTTCTATATTGGACTAGGGCAAATTAAGTTATTAATATAGTAGAAAAGAATTGGGCTATTTTGAAAAGTAATCCATCTCTGTGGTCCATTGCTGGACCTATACCCTTATTTGTTTTTAAAACCGGTATAAACTTCAAAAAATTGTTTGGGAAAGTCTAGAGGTTATGGTAACCTCAAACAATTTACCACAAGGTGTGGGACATGTTCCCAGTGTAGATACATTTGTGATAAGGTTACTATAACACTGCATAACACTTTAAAATCCAAATTTGGTTTGGCAAAGGAAATTGCCAGACAAAAGGGGTTGTGTATTTGGCAATGTGTAAATCCTGTCCCGCATTCTACGTTGGAAAGATCGAGAGACGCTTGAGGGACAGGATTTACGAACACATTTATCAGATATCCACACACAACACCACTAATGCAGTTTTTAAACATTCAGAAGGATGCACCAATTTTAATGGTTTTACATTTGCTATTTTAGAAAAAGTATTGCCCAACCCTAGAGGAGGTGACTATAGAAGTTACATAGAAGCAAGAGAGATAAAATGGCAGATAATTTTACAAGCCTGTCACAACCCAGTCTTAAATTAAACAATTTCCCTTAAACCCATCTTGGTTCACAAAGCCACATTTCATTAAATTAAATTCAATGACTGACATAGTCATAGATATGCTGATTAAATTAATAAGATAAAAAACTTTTCAGTTTTAACATTTTTATATATGATTTTACACATGAGTGTATTGGTAGAAGTGTTTTTACTTGTTATTTATTATTAGTTAATTAATTTGTGACATCATTTTATGCGTGTTTAAATAGGTTCAAATGAAACGAGTGATTCTGTTGAAATCCCTGGTCAGGGGATGAAAGCGCTCAATCCGGTGGTTTTCCAGTTTTACTATTAAAGTGGATTTTATTGCTGAATTCTTTGGTTGCTGCTATTTGTGTTCAACTACACAAGAAAACCTTTTTGAGATTTCCTGACTGCTGACAGTGTGTGTTTTGTATCTGCCGGCAAACCGCCAGGCAAAAGTCACCCATCTACTTCTGCTTCTTCCCCTTGGCTCTGATCTCTATGTTTTTCACCAGAGCTGACAGGCCCTCTCCCGAAGTCTCCTTTGTTGCCATCGCCCAGGCACCATTCCAGGCTGGGGTCACAGCTTCTCCTGTCAGGTCCTCCCAGAGACTCTCAGAATTCGAGGAGGATAGACTGATGAGGAAAGTTCTGAAGGCACAGATTCAGTTGTGAGTTTTCCAGCTCTGTCTCCCTCTGGAGCTGTGAGCACACAACCCTCCTTTATGCCTATTTCTCCTTCTCAGATCCGATTTCGGCTTTGGAGCCCGCGGGTCCAAGGATCCTGAGTTTCAAGACGTTGATGCTGATAAGTACCTTTAGTTTGACTGTCACCTTGAGTAGTTTGGCCCTGGTTTCATCAGGAGCGACTGACTCTCAGAGCCTTAGCTTCCGCGTCGGGTCTGAGGGGTTGGCTTCAGCTGCCAGGTTTTGAAAGCTGTCCCTTCCTCTGAGCACTTTGGCTCTCAACAGTTTGGCTTAGACTTCACCTTTGGCACTGGGAGCGGTGGGGGTTTGTCAGGTTTTGATGTCAATGGCTTCAGCCTTGACGGAGTTGCCCTCGGAGTCTTGTTCGCTGTCGGCCTTCGAAGTAGTGGCCCCCATGAGAGCTTCGACTCTTCCTCCCTCGGATCTGACCCCCCTCCCTTCTGAGTTGGCTGTGTTGGATCCCTCTCTCCTGTCACCTTTGGGACAGCTTGTTCCAAGACGTTTTCAGGTGGCTTCTTATCAGGAGCAACCGAGTCTTCTGATATCTCCCCGGAGCATCTCCCCCCAAAGAAGTGCACCAGAAGCACACTTGCAAAAGGAGGCACTTGGATTCCCCAACAAAATGCCTGACAGAAGACACAGACTTGGGAAGGGTCCCCTAGATCCCCACCTGAGGATGTCTCTTTTGGGAACATCATGGAGATTCTTTGACAAAAAGGTGAGTGGTCTGCTTACAAACCTGACTCTTATGAGTTCATTTTCCTGGAAGCATTTGGAACAGGTCCATCTGCATCCTGGGTTTCCCTCCCTGCAGACCCCCTGATTGACTTGATATCCCTCAGGGCTTGGAAGGAACTGGACATGGTAGAGCACATACTGAACCACCCTGGTAAGATACTTACTGCCCCCCCCCCATTAGACCCCACTGGATTAAGGGTGTCCTGGTCAATGCGATGGTGGTTGCAGCAGCCACAAAGAAAGAGCTGACCCAGAAGAGATCTTCGGGCCATCCTCCAGACATGGAGTCTAGGGTGATGGACATATTCGGTAAGCAGGTCTACTCTGCAGCGACCTTTTCTCTGCATGCTCTGAATTATTTGGCACATGTGATGAGACTTATGAGAGACCCCATTAAGGAAATCTCTGATTCTGCCCTGGGTTCCATGTTTGAAGAGGATAAGAAGATTTTCTCCTCCAGAATGGCCACCCCCCCTTTCTATCTCCAACACATCCATGAGTATACTTTCCCATGCGGCAGAGGGTACATCAAGGGCAGCTGGTTTGGGCATTGCCATTAGGTGTCACACATGGATGTGGCTATGTAAATTCTCAGAAATCTTCAAGGCATCCTTTATCAATACACCCCTTGACTGATCATCTCTTTTTGGTCCTTTAGTTAGAGACACTCTCTCCCAGAATGAGAAACATGGAAAGACTTTGTCTGCTGTTGGAATATGCTTTTCTACCAAACAATGATCCAATTGCAGGAATCAGTGTGGTGGTAAGAAGCTATGGTTTTGAAAGTCTCAGGGTGTTTCCAGGACTATCAGGGAGACTTTTGCGCCAGAGGCAGAGGAGGGAATAATTCCAATGGCAGACGCTGTCCCTGTGGCAGGGGGGTCCAAGAAATCAGGAGTCTCGAGATACGTTCTCAGACAGACCCTTTCAGAAATCCAGAAGGATTGCCTGACTGCTCGACTCTGGAGACGGTTGGGGGACATCTTTTCTGTCACCCAACAGCCTGGGAAGCCATCACTGCTGATCATCAGGTGTTAAAGATAATACCAGAGGTTACACCATCCCGTTCTTCAAATCCCCAAGTCCAACACAAAACCTCCCAGATGTGCCACCCAATCAAAGGGAGGCAGCAACCCTGGAAATCACAAAGCTGATTGGAAAAAGTTATCCAAATCGTCCCCCAGGACCAGTTTGGATCAGGCATCTGTTCAAGATTCTTTTTGGTGCCAAAGAAGATGGGGGACGTCAGACCAATTCTGCAATTCACTTCCCTAAACATGTTGGTTGGCAAAATGAAATTCTGAATGGTCACAATACAGTCCATTCTGCCCTTTCTGCAGAAGGACAATTGGATGTGCTCAATAGACTTTCAGGATGTAATATTACCACATCAAGATGGACAGACACTCCAGAAGGTTCCTCCACTTCTGGCTGGGAACCAATCACTTTCAGTTCAGGGTACTCCCCTTCGGACTTACTACCCCAGGGTGTATACCAAATTGATAGCAGTAGTTGCAGCTCACCTGTGACTGCTCAAATTCTGCGTATTTCCTTATTTGGATGATTGGCTCCTCACGGCTCCCACGAGGCATCAACTTCTTCAGGCCAGGGATCGTCTTCTCCACTTAGCCTCGACCTTGGGCATAACTATCAATCTTTCAAAGTCCAAAATGGATCCAGTCCAGATCATCGACTTCATAGGAGCCTAACTGGACACAGCACAATGTATGGCCTTCCTTCCACTGGACAGGATTCAGTTCCTTTGATTACATATAATTCAGATTCTTTCTGACCATCCTCCCCCCTGCTTTTCTCATTCTCAGAGCATTGAGGTTGATGGTGGCTACTATAACTCTTCTACCAATGGCTTGTTTTCTTGTGAGGCTACTTCACTGGACCCTAGCATTGCAATGGCTTTTTCTCAAACTGCCCATGGGCTATCCCATAAAACCATCTTGAATCTGCAAGGAATCTCTTCTGCTGTGGCTTTGATCTCAGGTTCTTTACTTAGGACAACCACTCATTCCCTCTCCTCCCAAGGCCATAGTGACCACAGATGCCTCCTAGCTCTGGTGGTGAGGACACTGGCTGGGTTGGACGGTCCAAGGCACCTTGTGCCCCTATTGACCAATTTGCATATAAATGTCCTGGAGATGAGGGCTGTCCTTTTAGTGTTGCAAGCTCTTCATGTCTCTCTGCCCCCAGGGACAGTTGCCACCCAGAAAGACAGTATATCAGTTGTCTGGTACATCAACAAGCAGGGAGGAACCAAGTCTTATCCCCTATGTTGAGAAGCTATGAGATTGAGGGAATGGGTGATCTCTTCTATCCGCTTTCTAGTGACAATGCACATTCCAGGGAAGTCAAATATTCTGGTGGACAAGCTCAGCAGTAACATTCTGATGCCTCACGTGTGGTCTCTCAACCCATCAGTGGCAGACATGATATTTTAGAAATGGGGTCAACTTTGCTGTGATCTCTTTGCCTCTCCTTCCAACGCCAAGTGCAGCAAGTATTTTGCCCTGATCCCCCCCTCCAGGGGAGTCCCCAGTTGTCTGATCCATTCTTGCCCCCCCCGTCTTTTTTATGCCTACCCTCCTCTTCCCTGATACCAAATTCCTCCAGAAAGAATAGAGGTTGAAATGCAAAGTCATCTTCATTGCCCTGTTCTGGCCTTGACAAGTTTGGTTCCCCTTCCTGTGGTCTCACCTTTTATGTCCTCCTTGGACTCTTGATCCCATTCTGGATCTTTTGTCCCACCATTCGGGCTATCCACATCCAGATGTTCTCAGCCTGAAGCTAACCACTTGGCTGCTCCACTTTTGTTGAGGGATAGACCCCCTGGGCCATCCTCTCCTGTTCAGAAAATTTTGATTGCAGCTCATAAGGAAAATTGACTCTAGCAAATGGAAGAGATTTTCTATTTGGGTGCAAAAGCATCAGTTTTACCCTTTCACGGCTCCTGTTTCAGCTATTCTGGATTTCTTAGCTCACATTTTTAACAGTTGAGCTATTTTTTTCTACAGACAAGGTACAATTGGCAGCCATCTCGAATTTCCATAGTGGTGAAGCCTCTGCATCTTTGGCATCTACAAAAATATGTAAGGCATTTTTATGGGGCGCTTTTCTACTTCAGCCTCCAGTCAAGAATCCTACATCTCCTTGAAACCTCACATTGGTGTTACAAGTCCTAGTTTCTGCTCCCTTTGAACCAGCTGGATCATTGATTTACAGTTTTTGTCTTGAAGGACAGCCTTCTTAGTGTCTATCACCTCTGCTAAGAGGGTTTCTGAACTTCAAGCATTATGGATTAAACCCACTTATCTTATCTTCCGCAAGGACAGGGTGACTCTTTGCACTAATCCTTCCTTTATGCCCTAGGTTGCTTCAGAGGCCAACATCAACCAAGTCATTAATCTCCTGGTCTTTTTTCCTAATTTCCAAAACAAGGGAGAATACAAGCTTCATCTGCTTGATGTACAGAGACAGCTACATTTTTACTTGGATAGGACAAAAAACATCAGAAAATCAGACCAACTTTTTGCCTCCTTTACTAGCTCCAGATTAGGAAGACCAATCATTAATGTGACTTTAGCTAATTGGATCTCAAAGTGTATTGCATTGGCATATTCAAATAAAAGAATTCCTATACCAACTCAGATCAAGGCCCATTCCACTAAGTTGGTGTCCACTTCCACAGTTTTTTTGTCCATAGGTTCATAGGTAGGTACTAGGCTATTTGGCCATAGGGCCTATATAAGCCTAACCAAAAAGGTGCCCTGGCTTTTGCCACCCAAGAAAATTATTTTCCTGTGCCCCTGTCGAGCAGAGCCACAGAAGTGATCCCTGGGGTGAATTTCCTATTTCCCATCCGATCATTAAGATTTTTCTTGAAGAGTGCTAATGAGGAGCTTTGTTTGATATAGATAGGTAGGTTGTTCCAGAGTATGGGAAGTCTCTGGGACAGGAATCTATCCCTCCAGCATGTTCTGTTTATTGTGGTGACAAGGTTTAGGTCCCTAGAGCATCTAGCTCGGAGGGATTGGGATTTCTTTAAGTAGAGCATGTCCAACAGCTCTGGGTTTGACATAGCTTTGTATGTTAGGCAGAGATCGCCTCTGAGTAGGCGATATGCAACGGAGTAAAGCTGAAGTTTTTTGAGACGGTCTGCGTAGGGCATCTGTTTGAGGCTGGTAATCCTCTTTGTGAGGTATTTCTGCGGCCTTTCCAGTTGTTGTAGATGTCTTGTGAGGTACATACCAAAAGGGGCATTGTACTGTATAATGGGTCTAATGAGTGATGAGTAGAGGGGAACAATTACCTCTTTTTTCCTGGATGAGAAACCTTTTGTGATGAGGTGTGCCACATAGAAGGATTGACTACTGTGGCAATGTGATTATCAGAGGAGAGACTACTGTCCACCTGTCTCCAAAAGGTCTCATCACACTTTTGGTGTTAAGTAGATGTTAAATAAAATCAAGAATTCAATACACAGGAGGTTCAGATTCAAAAGTTTACTAGTGTACACCAGGAGGCAAAAAATGTACAAGTACAGAATTTTGTCTAACATGAAACAGGAAGCACACAATTTTATATAGGTTTAACATTCAAGCTGTGCCCACCTTACTGACGTGGTATATCACAGGGCATCTACATCACTTTAGCTTACAGTCCTCTATTCATAATAACTGCTGATGCTGTATATTTTAAAAAAGTTTTCCTCTGGTAACAATACAGCCTTGCTATCCACCTGGTCAGACATAATGTCTTTCTGTAAAGTTACTTCTTCAAGGTTTCATATCAATTCGAATACAATAGCAGATTCAGTCTTTTAATACACATCTTTGTTCTCCGTTACACTTTCTCACCAGCTGCGTGCTATCTCAGTAATACATATACAAGGCCAAATCATCCCAGCAGGAAAGAGCAGAAGATTTCATTATTTCACACATTTAATTTCCTGACCCTTCAGATAATCACTTGTAAAAAGCATAAACATTAAAACTTGCTAAGCTAGCATCTGCCAGGGTCGAAGGTCAGCTTGCTTCAAGCCACACTGCAGTTTCAAAACTACTTTACATTTAAACATGAATTAATCCTCTCTACTATATGATTAATAGAATAAATGCATTATATACTACTTTGCTTTTAAACTAGCGTTTCTCATATATTCAAATACATATTTTTCTAACATTTTTCCCCCTATTAATACTTTTTATTCTATTTTGAAGTATGCATAGTGTCATTTCATCTCCGAACTTCTTCCACTTAGGATTTTCAGCTAGGTGAGTCATTCAATCTATACTTCAGAAAAAATGTCATCTGAGATAAATTTTTCAATCTCAATATCTTGGTACAAAGTTTCAGTAACAGATACATCAATACAATCTTTGATTAATCTTTTCATGCAGGGAATTCCACAGCAAACACATGCTCCTATTAGGAGTATACCCACACAAATGGCAATCAGAATATTCATTAGGATGGAACCCCCCCCCCCAAATAGATTCTGGAAAAAGTCTGTCAGTGGGTTTGGGCCTGGTTCAGTCATGGCTGATACTTGCTGAATTACCTCTAGGTGGTTATTAATTTCATGCCTGTTATCTGGTATATATGCACAGCATTCTTTTTTGATAAGCGCGCACGTACCACCTCTTGCCGCTAGGGTGAAGTCAAGAGCCATTCAATTTTGTAGCACAACAGTTCTCATTGCATTCAGTTCATCAGTCACCAGTTCTAGGGCAGAAAAAGTTGCATTACTCATTACTTCGAGAAGTTTCAACAACTTCCTCAGCTCCCAGATCGATTTGACTGCTCCATAGGCTGGGAATATTCCTGCCCAAGATATAACACTGTCACTCAAGTCCATATGAGTCAATTTGCTTTTGTCTTTCACGGCATTATGATCTTTCCAGCCAGCTTCGATCTTTCCGACTGGATTCACAGGTTTTTCAACTGGACCTTCAGGTTTTCGAGCTGCTTCTCTCACGTTTCGTATCTTACCCAAAGGTAATTCTGCAGTATATCTTATTGCCGGAACCAAATAACCCAAAAAACAACTGCCGGACCAGTTCTCAGGTAACCATTTATATGCCTTTTTCCCACAAATAAAATAACAGTTTTCTACTTTAGTACTAATACACATCAACCCTGCATGAAACATTTTCTGATCTATAACTGACAATTGTTTAAACAAAACTGGATTTTTTCGAATGTCATTCATAGTTGTTTTCAATGAGTTCAAATATGAGTCATAATTAGTATTGCAAAAAGTATTGCCATTACTATTCTTAATATAACATCGGTAAGATATGGTTATATTACAATTGCTCCAGCCCACCTGGAGGGTATCATTTTTATAAAAACATACAATTCCTTTTTGTGTGACAGGTAAAAATAAAGCTATTTTGTCCTGTGATCTCACAGTTCCTGTATCGAAGAGTAAATTCTCCCAAGTCTCATTTATCCCCAAAGGGACAGCGGACATTATTAGTCCTCCATATGCTGTTGGTATAGCTGTACAAACCCAGCAATTTGAAATGTTCATAGTCTCTGCATATACACGTTTCATGGCTAGGTATGTGTTAAAATTTGGATGCCAGTCTATAGACGTTTCGTCATGCCTTCCCACTTTCACTTGTGTGGTTGTGTGCAGGATGAACCACAACAAGAGGAAAATTGTCACAATTACAGTCAATAAATGTACACTCAACAAAATGATTATGCAACATCTCTGGGATTGATCTAAATTTCTATTCGTTTTGTTTTTGGCCATCTCGGTCTGGTTGTGTATCAGTCACAAAGTTTTTATCAAGTTGAAAGTTCTTTACCGGTTTGCAATGTGTCAAATGAACCCAGGACGTCCTCTCGGCCACTCTAACTGCAGTAGGCGTTGCCAACAGAACCTGGTATGGTCCCTCCCACTTTGGACTCACCCAGTTCTTCTTTTTCGTCACTTTCAGCCACACAAACGTCCCAGGGGCCAAGACTACTTCCACCGGTCTGGTCTGTTCCTTATCTGAAAAAGAGTTAAACTGCAAAACAGATTTATTTGTTAACAGTTTCCTCATATAACTAGCTAATGAACTGTCAGCCTCTTGCTCTGCAGGCAAGAGAGCTTTCCACTGAGACACATAATATGCTCTCCCAAAAACCATTTCAAAGGGAGTCAAACCCTTTACATTTGGAACTGTTCTCATACTCAGCAGTGCCAAAGGCAGACAGTGTATCCAATTCTTTTGGGTTTCTTCAACTAGCTTCCTAAGCTTATTTTTGAGGGTACCATTGTACCTTTCCACCAGTCCTGCTGACTGTGGGTGGTAGGCACAATGGTTCTTTAAGGAGATACCAAAAAATCTCCCAAGTTGCTGGATTGTCTGATTTACGAAATGAGTGCCGTTGTCACTATAAATCCTTTCTGGAATGCCAAATCTAGGGAGTATCTCTTTTATCAGGGCTTTCGCCACTGTTGCTGCATCTGGGTGTTTGGTTGGAAAAGCTTCTTCCCATTTAGAAAACATGTCTACAATAACTAAACAAAACTTTTTCCCTTCACACTTATTCAATTCTATGAAATCCAATCAAATAGTATGGAACAGATATGGTGGTATAGGAAAACTTCCTTGCTTGGTTTTAAATGCCCCTTGTGCATGGTGCTTGTTACAAGTATGACAAGCTGCACAAAATTTTTGTGTGTAATTTGAGAATCCATATGTTTGGAATATTCGGTTTACTAACTGTACCATCCCCCCTTTTGAGACATGGCACTGCCCATGGCTCAACAAAGCTGCATATCTAAATAAATTAGACGGCAATATCGGTTTTCTCTCTTTGGAAATGTACAGTCCATTCTCAAGAATTGCACCTCGTTTTACCCATTTTTATTTTTCTGCTTTTGTAGTAAGCATCTGCATTGTTTTTAACATGTCTAAATTTAAAATCTCAGAGGGTTGTAATTCCTCATTCAAAAGTAAAGTTTCTAAGTCTGAGGCTGCTTGCTTTGCAGCTGCATCAGCTCGTGCATTGCCTTTTAAAATCTTATCCTTTTGTTTCGTATGAGCTACACATTTACAAATAGCTACTTTGGTAGGTAACTGAATAGATTCTAATAACTCCAAAATAAATTGTGCATGATTAATAGGTTTTCCACTAGATGTTATCATGCCTCTATTTTTCCATTGTTGCGCAAATACATGTACTGTAGAAAAAGCATACTGACTATCAGTATATATGTTTACACACTTGTTTTTTGCTAAAGTACATGCCCTTGTCAAAGCTATCAATTCTGCTGCTTGTGCAGATGTTATGTGGTAAGGATTGGGCTTCTAAAATTTCATTGTCTGTAACTACTGCATTCCCTACACCAGATTCTTCCCTGTAGGACCCCTTCTGCATGAGCCATCCACGCAATATGTCACCTTGGCATTATCCAAGGGCATATCTGTGAGATCTTGTCTAGGTAAAGCTAACTGTTCAATTTCCTGCAGGCAGCTGTGTGGTGTGCCATCCGCAGGAGTTGGAAGTAATGTTGATGGATTTAATGTCGTACATCGTTCAGTTGTCATGTGAGGTTGGCTCAGCAGTATAGTCATACATGTAAGATGTCTAGCAGGAGAGAGATATGCCACTTTTTATTGCAGTAAAATTATTGCAACTGCATGAGGCACTCTCATTGTGAGGGGGTGGAATAACACCACTGAGGCTGAAGCCTGTACTGCCATTGCAGCTGCAACTACTGCTTGTACACAGTGAGGCAAAGATTGCGCCACTGGATCTAACTGCGATGAATAATAGGCTATGGGGCGTTGCTTATCCCCATGTTGTTGCGTCAGTACTGACGTCATATATCCTTGCTTGCAATCTACGGTCTGAAAGAACCGTTTGTGATAATTTGGAAGTCCTAAAACTAATGAAGAAGCTATCAACTGCTTCAACCTGCAGAAAGCCGTTTCTGCTTCAGGTGTCCATTGTAAAATATCTTGTGCTGCCATTGGTGTCTTATATATCAAGTCAGTCAGTGGAGCAGATTCCAAAGCATAATTTGGTATCCAGCTCCAACAGAAATTAGTTGTACCCAAGAAAGACATCATTTCCTTCTTGGTTATTGGTTTGGGTGCTTGCAAGATTGCTGCTTTTCTTTCCTCGTGTAATATTCTACTTTCATTGGATATTACATATCCCAAGTATCTAACTTGTTTTCTCCAAAGTTGTAACTTACTTTTGTTTACTTTGTGTCCTTGTGTTGCTAAAAATTTTAATAACGCTACAGTATCCTCCCTGCATTGTTGCTGGGTGGGGGCTGCTAGCAAGATGTCATCTACATAAAGTAGAATTTGACTACCTCCCGGTGGGGTAAACCCTGCCAGATTGCTAGCCATTTCTTGTGCAAATATTGTTGGGCTCTCACAATATCCCTGTGGTAGTCCAGTATATGTATACCCTTTACCCTGAAATGTAAATGCAAACCAATATTGACTATCAGGATGTATAGGTATTGAAAAGAAAGCATTGCTGATATCTACCACAGAGAAATACTTCTGTTGCGGTTTTAAATCGTTTAACAAGGTATGTGGGTCTGGCACCGTAGGTGCTCTAGGTATTACTGCATTATTCACAGCTTGTAAATCTTGTACCATCCGCCATTCCCCATTTGCTTTTTTAACAGGAAATAGGGGTGTATTACATGGTGAATCAGGAGATTCTACCAGTACTCCTTCTTTGAGTAATGCTGCTATTATAGGCTTAATTCCTATTTCTGCATCCTTTCTCAAAGGGCATTGTCTTTTCTGTGGTCTAAAAGCTGACTTTGGGGTAATTGTAACTGGTCCTGCTGTTCGAATAAGTCCTACATCTGACTTGCCTGTTGACTAAAGAGTTGTTGGAATTTAACATAAGGCCTTTTCTTCTTCTTCTAATAAAAATGCTAATCAGCTGTCCTCACTAGATTGCAAGTGTACAGCTGAATGTGTCTGTGTCAACCAATTCAGTTTTTGTTTTTGTATCCTTTGTTCTGATAGTTCTAAATCAGTCTGTTTCTCCCATCTTGTTACTTTTTCTCCTAAGTCTGCCCATTTTACACTTTTGTTCTTTGTCAAGCTGACATGTGGTAATCGATTTGATCTATATAATGCAAGGAATTCTTGAGGTAATGAACAGCTAACTACACTGTTCCCCTCAGTATCCCAGTACAAAGTATGCAATACTAGTCTAGTTGCACGATTTCTGAACAATTCTTGCTCATACTCTCTATCAGGTCCTGGTGTAGTACAGTAGTATAGAGTACAGTGTAACAAATGCTGTCGATCAGTGTCAAGGGAGGGGCCTTTACTGATGGCTATGTTCATCAGTTCCTCGGTTACTGCCCCTGGACCAGTCGTGACTAGGTCCTGGCTGTACCAGTAAAAGGTTTCGCCCTCCAATCGCACTATAAAGGTATCCATTTGTCTCTGTGCCTCCATACCTTGTACAGTTGGAACTACTGCTATGCCAAATATCTGCATAAGGTCCCTGCCCAATAGGTTTACTGGACACTTTGCAGAAACAACAATTTTATTTCTCTGGGTCATACCTGAAACAGGGTCAGTTATTGCTATATCATGGGAAAGTGGTTCCCTGTATAGCTGTCCGTTTGCTGCTTTCACTAGTATATAATCAGGTGATTCGGAATGTTCTGGTAACTTGGAGGGGTGTATCAAAGTCCGTGACGCTCCTGAGTCACACAGAAATTTGATTTCCTTCCCTCCACCAGAAGTGTAACTTCCGGTTTCGTATCTGCTAAGTAGAGCTCTAAGCTCAATAATGCTAAGTCTAAAATTTCACTTTCTTCATCCTCCATATCTACTTGCACTTCCTCTACTACTTCTATCACATTTACATTTGTTTTCTGTTTATTAACTTTTCCTGATGATTTCTGACTTTCACATGATCTATCTTCACTATCATATAGTCAGTCCTCATCTCCCTTATCTTCTGTAACTACCTTTTTGTTTTGCTTACAATCCCTTGCTAGATGTCCCTTTTTCCCGCACTTGAAGCATTCACCTCTCTTTTTTCTCTCTTCAAAATCTTCTAATCGTTTGTCAGACTGATTGTTTCCCTGGGCATTCTTCTTGCCCTTTTTACCTGACTGTAACACAAATACTTCAGCTCCGTCTTCAGCAGTGAAGACCTGCGCCTTCTTTTTCTTTTTACTATTAAAATGTCTTTCAGCATGTCTAGCGTATTCAAGTAAGGCTTGTAGCCTCCCTGTTCGATGGTCTATCATATGCTTCGTGATGAAGCTACTAATAGGTGCAATGCAACCTTTCAAAAATGCAGTTTTCAATTGTTGTTCATACGGGGAATCATTTGTTTGGTTCTCAGGAACCGACATACCGCTATGATTATTAAAACATTCTAATAATCTAGCATAGTACCCATCTATTGTTTCATTTTCCTGTTGTATGCATTGATTAATGCAAGTCCAGTCTGCTCTAGGTTTCCATTTCTCAGAGATTCGGTCTGTTAGACCTTTCACTCTGTTGTCTAACTCTGCGTCACTATGTGGGAGTGGTTTAAGCTCTGCATTACGAGGATTCCAGACGCCACAAATCACTTCTTCCCCATTCAAGTGGTAACTTAACCTCATGCCTTGTAAATCTTCTAAAAATTTCGTAAAATTAACTTTCGGATGGGGAATTCCCTCAGTAGCCTTCCGGATATCTTCCGGTGTCCATGGTCTATATACTAAGAGTATTGGGTTTTGCCCTTCCTGTCCTGCCTGAGGATTTGGAACTTCTATAAGTGGGCATATTTCTTCCTCACTCTCATCCTGTAGGTTTCTCTCTATTTGATATGATTCTGTGTCCCTATGTGTTTTACATGTTCGGGACCTAGTTTCAATAGGATCTCTAACAAATGGTTGTGGTCTTGCTGAAACTTCAGGATAACGCGGAGGCGGACCAGCCTGTCCACTCGCTTCATATCCTGAAAAGGGTAAAGGAGGGGGCAAGGGAGGAGGAGGAGGAGCTGTCGCTATTACCAAGTTATTATCTTCTTTGTCTAAAAACAGTGTTTTTGAATTTTTCAGCTTCTGTTCTCTACGATTTGCTTCCTCAATCCACCTGTGTGCCTGAGGAATGCCTAATTGGCGTTGCTTTTTTGCCTGACCTCCCGCATCAGATTTAAGCTGCTTAAGGAGTTTAACTAGTGAAGTTTTATCTAGTTTACCATCAAATTCATACTTGTTAACCCATTTCGTATAATATCTAACGTTATCGGAACGTTGTGATTGCATGTATTTTGCGTCTTCGGTTAGGGGCGGATCTCGCGATGTTTTAGTGCACTGATTTCCCATAGTAAAGAAAATGTTACGTAACCCTTTTTTATCACGTGATGTCAAATTCTCAGTTCCTGTTCACAGTTTATCTAGAATAACTGCCTACCTTATTCTGTTACCCTGATCTATGACCAAATATACAGTACTTTCTTTTGTCCCTGATCTGCAAAACAAATCTTGACAATAATATACTGTAACCTAGTCCCTGATCTAAAACAGAAAAAAGGCAAATTCTTCCTACCTCAGCCTCCGGTATTGAATCGTCCAATATCCGCTCTTCGGCCACAGATCAGAAAGTGGCCAGCCTCTTTAAACGACAATTCAGTCGGAGGTCTTTTCACCCAAGAAGAACCGTTTCGGTAACTTCTCCTGCGCAGTATTCGACCACCGGTAGACTCTGATCTGCAGCTGTCCGAGGGAATTCAGGCTAAGAAGGACCAAACTGTTAAATAAAATCAAGAATTCAATACACAGGAGGTTCAGATTCAAAAGTTTACTAGTGTACACCAGGAGGCAAAAAACGTACAAGTACAGAATTTTGTCTAACATGAAACAGGAAGCACACAATTTTATATAGGTTTAACATTTCAAGCTGTGCCCACCTTACTGACGTGGTATGTCACAGGGCATCTACATCACTTTAGCTTACAGTCTTCTATTCATAATAACTGCTGATGCTGTATATTTTAAAAAAGTTTTCCTCTGGTAACAATATGGCCTTGCTATCCACCTGGTCAGACATAATGTCTTTCTGTAAAGTTACTTCTTCAAGGTTTCATATCAATTCAAATACAATAGCAGATTCAGTCTTTTAATACACATCTTTGTTCTCTGTTACACTTTCTCACCAGCTGCGTGCTATCTCAGTAATACATATACAAGGCCAAATCATCCCAGCAGGAAAGAGCAGAAGATTTCATTATTTCACACATTTAATTTCCTGACCCAGCAGATAATCACTTGTGAAAAGCATAAACATTAAAACTTGCTAAGCTAGCATCTGCCAGGGTCAAAGGTCAGCTTGCTTCAAGCCACACTGCAGTTTCAAAACTACTTTACATTTAAACATGAATTAATCCTCTCTACTATATGATTAATAGAATAAAATGCATTATATACTACTTTGCTTTTAAACTAGCGTTTCTCATATATTCAAATTCACATTTTTCTAACAGTAGACTACCACCTGTGTGGTTGTTCATGGGTACAGAGTTTTTGCCAAAAGGGATGACAATGCCCCATTTGGCATTGAGCTTGAGGCCATGGCTTTGACACCAGGCATCTGTCTCAGTGAGACCCTTTTGTAAGATGTCCACATCATTAGGAGTTTCGATTATGGCTCCTAGTTTGCAGTCATCTGTGAACTTCATCAGCCAAAGACCTTCTGTGTTAGCCTGTACTTCAGAGAAGTAGATACCAAACAGGAGAGGACCCAGGACTGAACCCTGTGTTACTCCAATTGTCACTGGTCTGAAGTCGGATTTGGAGTCTGCTACTTTCACAGTGTGGGTTCTATAAGTGAGCCAGTTGGCAGCCCATCTTGTGATATAGGGATTTATACCTAGTTTAGTGAGTTTATCTATAATTCCAGAGTGGGGGATGGTGCCGAAAGCCTTGGGGGAGATCTAGATAGGCTGTGTGAACCACCTTACCCTCATCTATGGCTTTGGTGACTGCTTCAAAGAAGTCTATCAGGTTTAAGAGACATGATCTGCCTTTTACAAACCCAAACTGTGTGGGGTCCAGAGTTTGGAGATTACCAGTGTCTTTGTTTATAAGTTCCATGATGATACGTTCCTTGGCCTTGCAGACCAGGTTCGTCAGGCTAATGGGGCGGTAGTTCTCGGGGTCTGTGGTGGATCCCCATTTGTGGAGTAGGATAACTGTCGCTGTGTGCCATTCAGTGGGTACAAAGCCTGAGGTGAGGCTATGATTAAAAATGGTACTTAGGTGGGTTGCCAGTTCATTCTGTAGTTCATGTAAAATGCAGCCTGGGATGTTGTCAGGTCCCATGGATGCTGTGTTCTTGGCTTTGGAGAGTGTGGTTTTTACCTGTGCAGCCGTAATTACAGGAACTTTGCATTTTTCTGGAATAGAAATGGGCCCTTTAGGGGGTGAGGGGGGGGTAAAATTAGCACTGAACCTATCTGCTAGGATGTTGGCAGTATCAGTTGGTTCTGTATATTTAGTGCCATTGTGCTGCAACTCAGAGCAGATCTGAGTTTTGCCATTGAGATTCTTGACATAACTATAGAATGCTTTGTGGTTGTCTTTAGAAGCAGTGGTGATTTTGTTTTCGTAACTAGCTTTGAAGGATTTTATAATGGATCTCAGCTTCTTACTGAGGCTGACCAGGGAGTTCCTCCAATCATGAGATTTTATTCTTTTTTGCAGCAGTTTCTTTCTTCTGTTGTAGAGTTTGTTTATGGCAGGGGACCACCCGATTGGCTTCCTTTTTTTGGAGGATAGCATCTTGGTTCTGTTAGGGATAGCACGATTCATGCACTCGTGTAAGTGCTTATAAAGTGCATTTCTGTAGGATTCAGCAGTCATATCTCTATTGTCTGTCTGCATTGATGTTGTGAAGTTTGCTACTTCTGTCTTAAGAAGTTTGAAGTTGGCTTTGGAGAAATTTTTTACGGTGGTTTCCCTAATGGGGGTGGGGACAAGATGTGGATGTCTAGGGTGATTAGCTTGTGGTCGGATCTGAGCAACGAGGAACTGACCTCTGGTGTGGAACACTGGTCGCCCATGTTGGTAATGACCACGTCTGGGATATTGCTGCCCCTGGTGGGGGTGTGGATAAGTTGATCCAAGGCATTGGAATTTATGAATTCCAGAAAACGTTGAGCAAAAGAGTTGGTACATGAGTAGTTTTCCCAGTTAATGGTGGGGTAGTTGAACTCGCCCATTACTAGGGTGTTAGGTTGTACCCAAATATTTTCCAGTGTATCAAGAAATGAGGAGTGGGAATCCTGGGGCATGGTGGGGGATCTGTAGAAAGCTACAATTTGGATTCCGGTCTTGCCCAGAGATAGTTGCACTTGGATAATCTCGGATGCATTATGCTGAGCAACTAGCCTGGAGGTATGGATATCCTTAATGAATATGGACACGCCTCTGCCTTTAGTGTTTCGGTCCAGATTAGGTGGCCGAAAAGTGTGGTATGAATTATAGCCTGGTAATGCAGGGTTGCTCTCAGGAGCCTTGAACCAGGTCTCTGTCACTGCACAGATGTCGATGTTCTCCATTTTAAGGAGTGCCTCAAGTGAGGGCATTTTGAGGTTTAGACTTCTAGCATTGAGTAGCATTACTCTCAGATTTTGCTTGCTTACCCCTGTTACGGTGGTGAATTTGTCATTTGAGCCTTGCCTAAAAAAGGCACTATAGGCGTGGCAAGAGCCTTAGCCAGTATCCAGAATCCCAAGGGAGACAGGTGTAGGCCTTCCCTGGTAAAGCATCGTGGTTGGCGATCATGTCATCCCAGGCAGACAGATACTAGATCCCTTTAGAATGACAACAGAAGCTTAGCCAATTGTTGAAGTCAATCATTTTGTCCTTGCACTGTGGTATCATTCTGGGTGATGGCAGGATGCTACTCAGGGATAGGGTCATACCTGCCTAGGCTACAAGATCAGAGAGCTCCTCCATGTCTCTTTTCATGTAGTCCAGAGAGGTACATCTCAGGTCATTCAAACCAACATGGAGAATGACAGAGTCATGTTTGTACTTGTTGTGGAATGACCTGAGTGTGTGCATTATGTGACGGATCCTGTCACCCAATCCAGAGTTCCTATCAGTGACATTTGTTCAGCAGCTACTTGGTCTTCCTCTCACACCTTCATTTCCCATTAAATATTGGATTTCTGTTCCAGGAGCAGGGCCTCCTTTGCCTCTGCCATGCTCCGGAATATTTTTCCATGAGGGTCATCCAGGGATTATGTAGCTAGGGTCTCTGTCCTACAGGTTGAAGACCAAATGAAGACAACAACTTCAGATAAAAAGTTATATTCTTACCATAACGTTCCATCTGAGTTGTTGCTTCATTTGTTTTCAACCTTTCCCCCATTCCTTCCCCCTTAGGTCCTGGGAGGACTTGGCAGAGGTACACTCAGGTCTCTTTCACTACTGTATCACTCGAGCCCCTGATTTATTCTGCTGTATAGTGTGGCTAATGCTTGGTTGTGTTTAGGCAATGTTTTATTTTTAGCTGCAAACTCGATCTGAGGAGTTGAAGAAGAGTGGAGCATTGTGGGTAGGATAGGAAGAGCTCAGTTTTCGGCTGCAAGGCTGGAGTATACAGCCGAGTCAGATTCAAAGTCAGATCCAAGACCCACAGGTTGAAGACAAATGAAGCAACAACTCAGATGGAACGTTATTGTAAGAACATAGCTTTTTTTTTTATTACCTTAGCTAAGTAGCTGTTACATTCAATCCTGGTTCATAACCAGTAGACAGAGACAGCATTTGGTATCATACAGATTCTTGAGTTCAGTTCTCATGGAGAGGAAAACTGCTCCTCACAACCTCCTTGAAGGTGATTTCTTTTCTTGAGTTATTGCAAGGGTGACTAAGGTGTCATTTGGGAGCTATTATGTGTTCCCACTATATCAAAGAAATGTTTTAATACATGTTAAAAGTGGATTTATGTCATTTTTTTCCTTCACTGCCAGCCTTGAAAGAGGCATATTATACCACCTGTATAAATCTACAATCCCTTTAAATGCAGATAGTTAACAGGCTTTTGTTACCATCCAAGCCTTACCCTTTGGACACAGAGGGAAAGAATTGCAAACATATTTTTGCATGTCACTAGTCACTAAACATGCCTTAAAGTTTTGTGTAATTGTGCAGAGGCTCTTTCTAGAACCCCTTCTTCTGTTTCTCTTTGACAAGGCCTTCTTAGGTATGATATCAAGAGTTTTTCAGGTAAGATGTCATCTAAATTCAGCTTTGATTTCCCTAGGAGTCAAAGAAACTGTGCCATTTTTTTCAGTGGGCAAAGACTTCTATTCCAGTTCTGACACCAGACAAGAGCCTTCCTAGAGTACAGTTATACATCTTCCTACTGTTTTAATTTTATGGAAGTTCCAGTATTCAGGATATTGATCCTTCAGAGTCTGTTGCCTTTTATTCCCCAAGTTTTACAGTAACATGGGACCTAAAATATCCATGAACTTATTTATCTGGGTTGCACAGTTATCTGTATCAAGTCTATTTATAATTGCATTCTTTAGATTTTCAGATATCTATCTTGGACTTTGTGAAATCAAAACTGTTCTGGTAGAGACTGTAAATCTAACCAATTTTGAGTCTATTTGTTCTTCTCAACCTCCAAGTCATTCTGCATCTAAAGTCACCTCAGAATTTCCTTGGGGGACAGGTCCTATTACAATAAAGTTGCAAGGCCTGTACGTTATTCAGGCAGCCCAAACCATTTACATTTCAGTTAGTTTTACACCACCACAGTGATGTGGTTTGTCAAATAGCTAGATGGCAGAAGGTTTTAACTGCTATACAGACTGTTTTGTTTGCTTGGCTGTTATCTGTTCAGTGTTCTTTAACCCTCTAAGCCCATTGTTTTCCTTCAAAAAACACAGTGGCAGACAAACTGAACAGGACCAGGGCAAATCCTCATGAATATAGTTTGAATCAGAGGCTGTTTCAGTTATTGATCTGGTTCAGGGGAACACCTCAAACGGTTCTGTTAGCCTCCTTTTAAAATAGACCATACATAACATTTTTATTCCCTTACAATGGAATTTTCTTTAAACACTCCAACCCGTGCACTGATATCCAGGGTTTTTGTGAATATTCAGAAGGGCTCTCAAAAAAAATATTTTTGTGGTGAATCTCTTTTGGCCTAGGCAATATTCTTTCTCCCTTTTATGGGATTGACCAATGGGAATTACACAAGTTTCTTAACTATCTGCATCTTCTCACACAAGACAGACCCAGTCTAATACATTTTAAATTATCTGCATGGATTCTGACATCTTGTAGGTACCGTTTATTTTTATTTATTTATTTATTTATTTTTTAGGACATGCAGCAGATACTAAAGGAGACAAGACATCATGTACTAGAAAGTTTTATATTGACAGGTGGAAGAATTTTCTAGTTGTTGCATACCAAATTACCAGTGCCCTATCTGGAATTGTACATCTGGTGCTCAACTACTGTATTATGTAAGTTACTAGACTCTGGCCTTTCTACTACTTTATTATTATACATCCTGCAGCCATTTCATTATGTTTGCCCATGGATCCTACTTTTATTTAGTGTTATCTTAGCAAAACATATTTCTGAAAGGAGTGTTTCACTTCCTATCACCTCACAAACAGGTTGCTATTTTCTGGGATCTTATCTAGGTGCTGAAAAAGTTAACCTCATCTCCATTTGAACATGCACATCAGGCATTTATAAGGTTCATTACATAGAAAACTGTTACACCTGCATGATCATTATCTTAGTTGCAACCTCTTTGGGTGGGTAAACCCTAGCTTGTTTGTAAACAAATCCCTCACTCATGCCTAAAGTTATTTCAGTATTCTTGGAATCAAGTTATCAATCACCTAGTCTTCTAGTCATCTATCCTAGGTCTTAGAACTATGGAAAAAAGATTTCTCGTACTCTGGGCATGCATTAGCAGCTTGGGTACTGTCTTGACAGAACCAAGTCCTTTAGAAAAGGGGTTTGGGTGCATAGGCAGCAAGATGCTTCCCTGTGGTACAGCTGGTTAGGGATACATGTCTAAAGTGACATTCAGCTGCAGAGAAATATGACTGTTGTGAATTCCCTGTGTGCAAAGAAAAGCACACGGTGCCATACCCACAGCTTTATTAAACATGCGCATGGATGCAGAAGAAGTAATGAGGGCTGTGCTCAGTGTACAGTACATGATTATATAACTGCAACGTGGAGGAAATCTTGCATGCTACTGCTGCCACATTTATGCTCCAGCATGCATTTTAGGTAATGTTCCCTACACACTGTGAGTGGGGTAGTGGTCCCCCCCCACACACACACACAGATTATAAAGGCATTGCCCATTGTGCACTGCATTTGTAACTGCCACTGGCATGGACCCTGACCAGCCTGCTGAGGATGCCTGCCATACTGCCTGCTGTCTCATGTTGCCTTGGGGGACATAGCATTATTTTCCCCTGTGCATTTGGTTATTGAAATTCTGGGCACTGCATCACATTCTTCTCTTTGCCCATTGGAAATTAACAACATTATCACTTCAGCCATGTGTACCCAGCCAAATGTACCACGGGAAATATCTCACTGCTTAGGTGCCTGAACCCTTAGAAAAGACTGCCAGCTATGTATTTCTTATACTGGGACTAAGAAAGGAGAACATGTGTCAAACAAATAATTACTAGATGGTTGCTCCTGTTTTTTGCCTTATGTTATTCCCACCATTATAAACCATTTCAAGGCAGTTTTAAGCATGCTTTCTGTGTCTTGCCTTCTTTGATGACATATTGGAAAAAAGGGGACTCAAGATGCTTACTAGGGATAGCCATGTCATCCTCTGTATATACTTTACAAGGAATTACATACTAGATTCTTTGTTTAGATCCAGGACTGGCTTTGCTAGGACCATTATCCAGGGGCTCCTGGAGCCATTGTTTTTATCCTCACTGGTTGCGTAAGCTATGGTAATCTTCCCGTAGGCTACTGTAGCAGTGGAAACAGTGAAGATTATACAGTTGTGTAAGTTAACTGGGAACATGTAGAGTCCCCAAAGATAGTTTCGGTAAGCACAAAAATCAGAAGTAGTTTGCCTTTTTCTCCACTGTTGAGCGACCTTGGAGTTGGTGTATATATATATATATATATATATATATATATATATAAGTAATTGGGGGGCACCCATGTGGGAGTTGCAGGGGGTACTTACCCCTTTACAAACAAAATTCTTTTAATGTTCACTAAAGTTGGTTTTGGCGAACTGCTTTAGATTTGTTTACATTTTCTGAAACTACCTTCAGTGACTCAACATGTATCTGTTACCTTTGCCCATAATAGCTGATGTTTGAATTCCTTACTGCTGCAGTAGCCTCACCCACCCACCATCCCCCAGAGATGTATTGAAATATTCTTTTAAGTTAGGTAAGGATGACCACACTGCTTCTTATCTAGTAGACAAGAAAGTCCTAAAGATTTTCCATTCTGACTACTGATTTTCCCTCTTCATGCCTGGCCCAATCAGCAGTCAGTGTGGTTCTGAAGGAGGAGCTTTTGAAAGCTGGCTGGTTCTTGCGTGTTGGGCAAGACATAGCCCGTAGGGTACTGCAGCAGTAAGAAATTCAAACATCCACTGTTATGAGTAAGTGCAACTTGCATGACTCTACTTTTTATGGCTTTGTTTAATATACTGTATGCCCCACTGAAAATCTGTAATTGCACTTCTTGTCAGAGCCTCCACAGACCATGAGTCTCCAGCTTCATTACTGTGCTTTGATATAATTACTGCACAGTAATATGCAATAAAATACATCCTATTTTGAAAAACCTTAAATAACATTTAAAAAAAACTTTACTCTGACTTTAGTATTATTTTATACTTCATGGTATAACTGTTGCCTAATATATGTGCCTGTGTGTATATATATATATATATATATATATATATATATATATATATATTATGCCTCTTTGTAAGTATATCTTTGGAACTTTTCTCCCTAGGCCTCCACTGAAATTTGGTACTAGTGCCCAGTTAGACTTTCCTGATAAACAAATATCAATCATTAAATAAATATATTTCTGTGGAAAAAATATGTTTTTTGTGCAAAACATTTTTATACTATATTTTTTTTTGGAACTGTCATGTTTCTGAAGGGATGTTTACTTATACTGTGGTTGTGTGGCACACTGTAAAAACAGCGTTAGTATGTGGTGGCAATATTTGGTGCTTTTTGTGAGTGGAAGAAAAAAATCTTACCTCAGAACCTTAATTTTTCCTGTCAAAAGGCTTGAGAGATCTCCTTCCAAACTTGAACATCGAGCAGTTGTCGGTCTCTGCTGTCTTCTCCTCTCCTAAAGAAAAAGAAAATTTTGGGGAGTCTGGGTGTCCAACTGGTTTCTATCACTACCTCATTCTGTAGTGGGTGACTCTGCTGTGACCAATACTGGTTCCTCAGACCATCCATCTTTTATTGTTCGACCCTCTGATGCAGCTCCTTTGGAAGCCACTAAGGACCAGGAGATTGACATGTCCTCTGTGTCTGGAAGTCTGGAAGTTTGTCTCACCAGGCAAGGGAGTACCACTCCTTTCAGGCTTGAGGGAAAGAACAGATGAAGTCACTTGTCTAGGATAAGTTGCCTGATTCCTGGGTTGGTCCTCTTTGCAGGGAAACTCCTAAGAGGAAAAAGCTGAAATGTAAGACTGCGTCTCCTGTTTCCTTAACATGGACAGGTAAGATTTGCAGGGATTTGCCAAGGGAGTACTCTGTTTTAATGTTTTGCATCCTGGTTCCTCATTTCCTTCTAAAAAAGAAAAGAAAGATTTCCCCCTCAGTCTGACAATAATTTACAGTCAGGTGGGGGGATGATTATTCAGTTAATTCTTCTTAAGCTGAAGATTCTGATCCTGAGGAAGGTGTTTCTTTAAACTGCCCTCTAGAAGTTTTATCTTGTTCTGATATTAACAAACTGACTGTGTCTCAACAAAAGTATTATGATTTGCTCCAAATGGAGTTCCCTCAATCTGTATTTGTTCCTCCTGTGTTGTCTGCCGTAGAGGATGTTTTCTTAACAGCTTACAGTATACCAGTCAGTCAGCCCCCTGCCCCCAAAAAATCTGACAGACTATACAAAGTGCCTCAGACACATACATTCTTCTTCTCTAATCCCAAATCAGATCATGCAATGATATTGTTATGTAAGTCTGTTACTGCTAAACATATTCTGAATGCTAAAAGCAACCCCTCTGACAAAGATTGGGAAAGCTATTGATGGATTTGGGAAAAAGATTTATTCTTGTGCAACTTCAGCTATCAGAATTTTGAACTGCAAGGCTCCCGGTTATTTTCTTTTTACTGGCTTCTTTTGAGACAGGAGAAAAATTAACTGGTAACCTCCTTTCTTCTAGGATTAAAACTGCTTTAAATTCCTTAATTGTGTCTACTTCTTAAGTTCATAGGAGAATACTAGGCTAACACCCTGATGGAATATTTTAAGGCTTGCCATGTTGCCCATCTGTCACCTAGCTATGTTGTAGTATTGGTATTTAACTGTCCGTGCTATCATTTTATTTAAATCATTTTTATTTGTAAAGGATTAATTGTTAGGGTCACAAATTCAGTGCATTAGGGTACCTTATTGTAAGGTTGGGTATTTAAGCACTGCCTCTGTCCATTAGGAGGATATGGGTCAGTTCTGGGATAAATGTCATATTTCCCATACATTGGTCTAAATTAAGTTTGAATAGGGACATGGATGAGCTTTGTTTTATATGGATTGGAAGTTTGTTCCAGAGTAGTGGTATCCTCTGAGATGTGTACTTGTCCCTCCAAACCACTCTGTTTATGTTGCTTAGGTCCCTGGACAAGGGTATTCCTAGTACCATGAGACTTGCAAGTATGGAATAGGTCCATAAGGACTGTGTCTGAGGATGTCTTATAAGCTAGGCATACGTTACCTCTTGATAGTTTGTATGAGTCCACATATAGTCACAGGGTTTTGAGGTGGTCCAAATATGACATGTGCTTTGGGGCCAGTATTCTTTTTGTAAGAAAACTCTGTGATCACTCTAGTTGTTGCAAATGTCTGTAGAGGTACATACCAAAGGGGGAATTATTCTCAATGATGGGCCTAATGAGGACTGAATAAAGTAAGACAATGACATCTCTGGACCTAGAAGCTATCTTTTCACTTTTAAGCAACACAGTATAGGACTTCATTGCAACATTTACTGTCTGCATAAATTCCCAAATGCCTAACTATTGGTTCTACTCATAGGGGTATATTGTCAAAATGATAGTTCCCTATGACAATCTGTTTCCAAAGGTACCCACTCTTTAATGTACTCCCATGGGTCCACTGATGCTGTTTCTATAGCTGCTGTTGGGTTCAGTTATGAGAAGATTTACTTGGTTACATTCTCAAATTTTTCCAGAAGATATTACAACTGAGATTTTGAATTCTCAACTAGAAAAGATGTGTTATTTGGACACTGTACTGTTGAATCCTTGAAAAGATTGATAAGAGCAGGAAATTGATTCAGGGGGTGTCTCAGATTTTCCAGCCCTCCTTTTCTAAGTTCAGCAAAATCTTCTTTTCCAGAAAACAGAAGAAGAAATTTCAGCAAAGTTGCAACAAGCAGAATTTTCAAAAAGCAATGGTAAGGAGGCTTAAATAAAAAAAAAATAAATAAATAAAGGGAGCCTTACAGAAATAAGGACAATTCAGAAAGTTTGAATGACTATAGGTCTCTTATCTTCACCTTCCCACCTTGGCAGTCCTTGAAATCCCTCACTAAATCTAGGCTTCAGTCTTCCACAGTGGCATCAGATTATCCCAGACAAGTGGATTCAAGGTCTTATCCAGCAGGGTTGCAGATGGCAGTGAGAATCCCTTCTTCCTTTTCAGGGAATTCCTCCGCATCCTACAAACCAGATATCCCTGTTTTCTCTTCTTTTAGTTTTTTTTTTTCAGTAAACATCTTTATTAAATTATCACATAAGCAATCTTACATTTATATAAATGAAAAACAAACATTGACAGTACTTTAGTTGCAAACATTATACATCACAAAAGCATATAAATATCAAAAAAATGTTGACTCACAAGCTGAGAAGGACCAAGACAAGCCCTCACATATATTCATAGGTGAATCCTAGACTGTCTACCTTGAAGGGCCATTTTAAGCCAAGCTGTGTTATCCCATTAGATGTTCAAAATATCCTCACCATGATTTTCATTCCTATACTTTTTATTTGTGAATGAATGTTTTTGGGGTCATACTGTTGAGTATTGAAAGGAAGATCCTGCTGTATGATAGGGCATTTACCACTGTCTGTGTCCTTTAGTAGGACCGTAGTCAGTCATCAGGTAAATTTCCTTATTCCTATCTGTTGATCTAAGTTATGTTTGAATAGGAACAGTAATGAGCTTTCTTTTATGGAGATGGGAAGTCTTTTCCAGAGTAGTGGTATCCTCTAGGTTATATACATATTCCTTCAAACCATTCTGCTTATGTGGTAGTTCATGTCTCTAGATCAGATATTTCTGATACTATTTGACTTGCAGATGTGCAGTAGGTCCATTAGTACTGGGTCAGAGGATACCTTGTTAGCCAGGCACAGAACACCTTTTAATAGTCTATAAGAGACTGAGTATAGCAGTAGAGCTTTGAGGTAGTTTGTGTATGTCATGTGGTTTGGTCCCCATATTCTCTTTGTGAGGAACCTCTGTGGTCCTGTAATTGTTACATATGTTAGTACAGGTACATACTAAAAAGGGTGTTGTACTTCTTGAAGGACCTGATGAGGGTTGAGTACAGTGGGGCAGTGACATCTGTGGATTGAGATGCTGTTCCTTTGCTTATAAACTGAGCAATATAGAAATACTTCTTCACAACAGTAGACAGATTTGTTGAATTCTGGGTCACTGTGTATGTTCCCAAATTTTTTAAATATTGGACTGACTCTTAGAAGTGTGTTGTCAGTGTAGTAGTTTCATGGGGCAATTGGTTTCTGAAAGGACACAGTAATGCACTGTTTGGTATTTGCTTTAATCCATGACTCTGGCACCTATTATTTGTTTTGGACAAGCCTCCTTGGAGAACATCTGAGTATGTTGGGAATTCACTGATTGGTCCCATCTTGCAGTGGTCTGCAAAATTGGTCAATCAGTGACCCATGATATTTGCTTGGATTTCTGAGAAATAGATGCCAAATTGGAGTTATCCTAACACTGAGCCCTGTTGGACTCCACTAGTGACTGGTCTTTTTGTGTAATTAGTTTCCCCTATTTTGACTTCCTATTTACTTTCTTTGAGACAGTTGGTAATCCAGTGGGTGACATACAAGTTTATTCCTATTTTAGTAAGCTTTCCAACAATGCTTGAGTGAGGTATTGTGTCAAAAGCGTTGGCCAGGTCTTAGGTAAGCAGGATGTACCATCTTGCCTTCACCTATTGCTTTGGTGACTCTTTTGAAAAAGTTCACTAGGTTAAATAATTGTGACCTGCCTTAGGTGTTTCCAATGTACTTGTTGATTAATTCCATAAGTCGTTCCATGACTTTACATATGATGATGGTCAGACTTGTAGGCTTGTATTTTAATGGATGGCCCTCCCTTGTCCAGGGTTTGACTGTTGCTGTCCTCCATTTGCTTAGTACAATTGAAAATTATTTGGGGAGGGGAGGGTCTTTTAGTAATTGATCCAGCTGTAGGGGCCATCTCAAATAAATCCATTTGCCTCCTTTCAAAACAGACAGTTAAAGAAATTCTGTTCCATAATTCCTTGCAAACAGACTTGGAAACCAATTTCTTTTAATTCCCATTGATAGGAGTGTTCCTGTATGCTTTTCTTCCCTTTCCACTGATTCCAAGTGTCCTCCAGAAGATTCTCAGAGTCCCTACAAAGATTGGGATAGCAGCTTCCTTTTGCCTTAAGCAACAGTGGTTCTAATTTTGAAATTGGCCAGGGACAGTTATGACAAGCTTCCATACAGACCGGATTTACTCACAGAAGACTAATCGTTTGATGCAACCCAACCTGAATACACTTCAACTGCCTTCCTGGGTGATAGAGTTTTGATACCTTTTAGGTACCTTTTTTCCTGAGGATGCACAGTAGTTATTAAAGGAGGCAAAAAAAAACACTACTAGAAAATCTAATATGTGTAAATGGAATTGATTTCCTAGTTGGTGCTAGTCTAAGAACTAGGAAAGTTTGAAAGCCTGGCTGTCTCGAGTTCTAGGTTATTAGTGTAAGTTATTATCCTCTGTCTTTTCTTACTCCTCTAGCCAGGTTCATCTTTCAGCCATTTCTGCTCGTCTGCCCGTAGATACTCACCTTTCTACTTGTCCTTATGTTAAGTAGCTTTTGAAAGTGATTTTACATGTCTGTTCACCTAGATAACTGGTGGCTCCACCTTGTGATCTTAACATTGTACTTGAAAATGGATGATTCTTACATTTGATCCAAGCTCATCAGGTTGATTTGAGTCTCTGAATGTGGAAATTGTACTTCTTCATGCTCTGACATCTGTAAGAAGAGTATCCAAGTTACAGCACTTATGGTGAACCAGCCCTACTTCATCTTTCATAAGGACAAGGTTTATTTGACAACTAAGGCTTCTTATATGACTAAACTGGTGTCAGAGTTTTTTTTTAAGCCAGACTGTTAATCTTCCTGTATTCTTTCCAGAACCTAAAAACAAAGGATGCAGAATATTGCATATTGTGGATGTCCACAGGCAGCTCACGTACTACATGGCCAGAACTAAATGCTTCAGGAAAGACAATCAGCCACTTTGCTCACGTACTACATGGCCAGAACTAAATGCTTCAGGAAAGACAATCAGCCACTTGTCTTCTTTGTAGGTAAGGAAAAAGGACAGCCAGTGACAGAGCAGAAAACTTTGAGATTAATATCTCATGGTATTTCTGTTTGCTATTCTCAACGTAGCAAGTCACTTGCAGACATGGTTAGATCCCATTTTACAGGTGCTTTGGCTTCATCTGTGGCCTTATGGAAAAGGGTGGACTCTAGAAGTTTTCTAGAGGCACCAAAATCCGTCTTCTGTACATACTTTCACAGAGCACGACAGACTGGATTCCTCTTCCAGGTCCAGTACAAGCTTTGCTAGGACTATTCTCCAGAGGCCTCTGGATACTTGAATTCTTTCCTTTTCCCTATGTCTTGTAAGCTGTGGTGATCTATCCATGTAGCTTAAGCTACTGCAGCAGTAATGTAAATGTTGAAGTTAGTACAGAGATATAAGTAAACTTAGCATAGATGTTCTAATAGGTCACTGTTGCAGTAGCCATTCCCTCCCTCCACCCTCCTCATTTGTTTCTTTATATTTTGCCAAGGTGTGGAGATACATTTGCTTTTTCCTAACATTTGTTCCTTTTAGGCTTTAGCTTCCCTTCTTGGGGCAGGAATGCACTGTAGCTTTTTGATGCCCAGACTGCATTTTATTTGGCTTTGCTTGAGAGAATGACAGTTTGGGCACATGAAAGATGCATTGATGCTTTGAAAAGTGACCAGTGATCATATGTTACCAAAGATATAACCCTATAGCTTAGGCTACTGTAACAGTGTCTATTATAGCATCCATTGGTATGGTAAGTTTACACAGCTGTACTTTACTCATGATGGGCTACCTATAATGATACTTGTATACAAAGAAAAGATGATTGGCTTCAGCACTTTGCTTAGTAGTTGGTGTCATTCTAGGGTGCTCCATTCTCTGTCAGCATGGGACAAGATGATTGGCAGTTTCTATTGCTTCAAGGATGGCTTGCACCTCTCATTCCATGCTTCCACACACTGTCTTAAAGCCCTTGGTGCCCCATTGTGCTTTTTTAGGCAGAGTCTGCCTAAAGGGCATCCCAGGTTAACGGGTGTCAGTATAGCAATTTCTAACCATAAATTGGGACATATCAAGGTGGTTCTTCTAATCTGCAGATGTCTTAATAATGAAATGCCTAATCCTGAGGCACTCCTGCAACTTGAACACACAAATGTTTGTGTAGTTACTGAAACTTGATATCAGTGTAAGGATAGCACTCTTTCGATACATGGGTTTTGATCCTGCCATACATTCAGGCCTGAAGGAAACTGGTGGTGGTGATTCCATATTTATTAAGGATCACATCACCTCTAAACAACTTCCCAGAAACTCACAAACTAAACACATTGAGCTTCATCTTACCATGTGCAAGACAAACTTTCAAGTTATGACCCACTACAGGGCAGCGTGTGTGTCCCTTGATTATCACATAATGGGGAATTTCAACTACTCCTCAATAAATACTTCCAAATTTGGGAATGTCCAGAGATTGTTAGACTTAATAAATAGAAAATCTTTGGAACAAATAGTTCACAAACCAACTAAAGTCCATAATATTCTTAACCTGGTCTTAATAAAGCCACTGCATGCCCCACTCCTTTAACTAGTAAAGCCACTGCATGCAGCACTCATTTAACTAATAAAGCCACTGCATGCAGCAATCCTATAACGAATAAAGCAACTGCATGCAGCACCCCTTTAACTAATAAAGCCACTACATGGACCGCTCCTTTAACTAATAAAGCCACTGTATGCAGCACTCCTTTAACTAATAAAGCAACTGCATGCAGCACTGCTTTGACTAATAAAGCTGCTGCATGCAGCACTCTTTTAACTAATAAAGCAATTGGATGCACCACTCCTTTAACTAATAAAGCCACTGCATGCACCACTCCTTTAACTAGTAAAGCCACCGCATGCAGCAGTTCTTTAACTAGTAAAGCAACTGCATGCAGCATTCCTTTAACTAAAAAAGCCACTGCATGCACCACTTGTTTACTAATAAAGCCACTGCATGAAGCACTCATTTAACCAATAAAGCAATTGCATACAGCAGTCATTTAACTAATAAAGCTACTGCATGCATCACTCCTTTAACTAACAATTCCACTGCATGCAGCACTCCTTTAACTAATAAAGCCACTGCGTGCGCCACTCCTCTAACTAATAAAGCCACTGCACGCACCACTTATTTAACTAATAAAGCCACTGCATGCACCGCTACTTTAACTAATAAATCCACTGCATGCAGCACCCCTTTAGCTAATAAAGCAACTTCACGCACCACTCCTTTAACTAAAAAAGACACTGCATGCACCACTCCTTTAACTAATAAATCCACTGCATGCAGCACTCCTTTAACTAATAAAGCCACTGCATGCGCCACTCCTTTAACTAATAAAGCCACTGCACGCACCACTTATTTAACTAATAAAGCCACTGCATGCACCGCTACTTTAACTAATAAATCCACTGCATGCGGCACCCCTTTAACTAATAAAGCAACTTCACGCACCACTCCTTTCACTAAAAAAGACACTGCATGCACCACATCTTTAACTGATGAAACCACTGCATGCATGACTGCTTTAACTCACAAAGCCACTGCATGCAGCACTCCTTTAATAAAGCCAATGTATGCAGCAATCCTTAAACTAATAAAGCCACTGCATGTAGCACTCCTTTAACTAATAAAGCCACTGCATGCACCACTCCTTTAACTAATAAAGCCACTGCATTCAGCACTCCTTTAAGAAATAAAGCCACCATATACGGCAATCCTTTAACTAATAAAGTCACTACATGCACCGCTGCTTTAAATAATAAAGCCACTGCATGCAGCACTCCTTTAACTAAAAAAGCCACTGCATGCAGCACTAAACTAATAAAGCCACTGCATGTAGCACTCCTTTAACTAATAAAGCCACTGCATGCACCACTCCTTTAACTAATAAATCCACTGTATGCAGCAATCCTTAAACTAATAAAGCCACTGCATCTAGCATTCCTTTAACTAATAAAGCCACTGCATGCACCACTCCTTTAATAAAACTACTGCATTTAGCACTACTTTAACAAATAAAGCCACCATATACAGCAATCCCTTAACTAATAAAGCCAGTGCATGCACTGCTCCTTTAACTAATAAAGCCACTGCACGCAGCACTCGTTTAACCAATAAAGCAACTGCATACAGCAATCCTTTAACTAATAAAGCCACTGCCTGCACCGCTCTTTAAATAATAAAGCCACTGCATGCAGCATTCCTTTAACTAATAGAGCCACTGCATGCGCCACTTATTTCACTAATAAAGCCACTGCACACACCACTTCTTTAACTAATAAAGCCACTGCATGCACTGCTCCTGTAACTAATAAAGCCACTGCATGCAGCACCCCTTTAACTAATAAAGCAACTGCACGCACCACTCCTTTCACTAAAAGACACTGCACGCACCACTTCTTTAAGTAATAAAACCACTGCAAGCATGACTCCTTTAACTAATAAAGCCCCTGCATGCAGCACTCCTTTAACTAATAAAGCCACTCTATGCAACAATCCTTTAACTAATAAAACCACTGCATGTAGCACTCCTTTAACTAATAAAGCCACTGCATGCACCACTCCTTTAACTAATAAAGCCACTGCATGCACCACTCCTTTAACTAATAAAGCCACCGCATGCAGCAGTTCTTTAACTAGTAAAGCAACTGCATGCAGCACTCCTTTAACTAATAAAGCCACTGCATGCAGCACTCTTTTAACCAATAAAGCTACTGCATGCAGCAATCCTTTAACTAGTAAAGTCACTGCATGCACCACTCCTTTAACTAATAAAGCCATTGTGTGCAGCACTCCTTTAACTAATAAAGACACTGCAGGCAGCACTCCTTTAACAAATAAAGCCACCATATACAGCAATCCCTTAACTAATACAGCCACTGCATGCACCACTCCTTTAACTAATAAAGCCACTGTATGCAGCATGCTTTAAACTAATAAAGCAATTGGATGCACCACTCCTTTAACTAATAAAGCCACTGCATGCACCACTCCTTTAACTAATAAAGCCACCGCATGCAGCAGTTCTTTAACTAGTAAAGCAACTGCATGCAGCACTCCTTTAACTAATAAAGCCACTGCATGCAGCACTCTTTTAACCAATAAAGCAACTGCATACAGCAATCCTTTAACTAATAAAGCCACTGCATGCACCATTCCTTTAACTAATAAAGCCACTGCATGCACCGCACCTGTAACTAATAAAGCCACTGCATGCAGTACCCCTTTAACTAATAAAGCAACTGCACGCACCACTCCTTTAACTAATAAGCCACTGCATTCAGCACTTCTTTAACAAATAAAGCCACCATATACAGCAATCCCTTAACTAATAAAGCCACTGCATGCACCGCTCCTTTAACTAATAAAGCCACTGCATGCACCACTCGATTAACCAATAAAGCAACTGCATACAGCAATCCTTTTACTAATAAAGGCACTGCATGCACCACTCTTTTAACTATTAAAGCCACTGCATGCAGCACTCCTTTAACTAATAAAGTCACTGCATGCACTGCTCCTGTAACTAATAAAGCCACTGCATGCAGCACCCCTTTAGCTAATAAAGCAACTGCACGCATCACTCCTTTAACTAACAAAGACACTGCATGCACCACTCCTTTAACAAATAGACACTGCATGCACCACTCCTTTAACAAATAAAGCCACCATATACAGCAACCCCTTAACTAATAAAGCTACTGTATGCACCACTCCTTTAACTAATAAAGCCACTGCATGCACCACTCCTTTAACTAATAAAGCCATTGCATGCAGCACCCCTTTAACTAATAAAACAACTGCACGCACTACTCCTTTAACTAAACAAAGACACTGCACGCACCACTTGACACTGCACACACCACTTCTTTAACTAATAAAACCACTGCATGCATGACTTCTTTAACTAATAAAGCCACTGTATGCAGCAATCCTTTAACTAATAAAGCCACTGCATGTACCATTCCTTTAACAAATAAAGCCACTGTATGCAGCACTCCTTTAACAAATAAAGCCACCATATACAGCAATCCTTAACTAATAAAGCCACTGCATTCACCGCTCCTTTAATAAAGCCACTGCAGGCGCCGCTCCTTTAACTAATAAAGCCACTGCAGGCACCACTTCTTTTAGCTAATAAAGCCACTGTATGTAGCACTCCTATGACTAATAAATCACTGCATGAGGCACTTCTATAATGAATAAAGCCACTGCATGCAGCACTCCTACAACTATTAAAGTCACACTGCATGAGGCACTCCTAGAACTAATAAAGCCACTGCATGCAGCACTCCTACAACTATTAAAGTCACACTGCATGAGGCACTCCTAGAACTAATAAAGCCACTGCAGGCAGCACTCCTACAACTATTAAAGCTACTGCACACAGCACTCTTTTAACTAATAAAGCCACTGCATGCAGCACTCCTTTAACTAATAAAGCCACTCTATGCAGCAATCCTTTAACTAATAAAGATGCTACTTGCACCACTCCTTTAAGTAATAAAGCCACTGCATGCTGCACTCCTTTAACTAATAAAGCCACTGCTTACAGCACATATCTAGTTTCTCCATCATAGTTAAGTCTGTAATCTCTAAAACCCTTCTTTCAATTATTATAAATTCAGGGATTTCAGATGGACAGCCTTCTCAATCTCTGTAATGAGCTGTCCAGATTCACTTATAACATCACCATACCCAACACTGACACAGCTGCCATTTATACAAAGGAGTTATATTCCCAAATAGGTAAGTGCTTTGACCTGGACATCCCTAAATATAATGGGAAGTTTAAGAACAAACCACCCTGGTGGTCCACCAGCTAAAATAAACTCTATAATAAAAGAGAAATTAAACTATACAACAGATCTACAAACCTTCATATTAAAGACTGTATCAAGAACACCAGTAAGGAGCTAAAAGCTACTATCAGAGCTAGCAAGGCAAATCATGAACTCAGATTAGCTTCTAAATAAGTCCATTTTTAGTTACATTAGGAAACTAGGAAATAACACCCAGCAGTGTTCTTAACTTATCCAAAACATCATCATCCACTCAGACCCAGTAGACATAGCAAATGTTTTAGCAGATAAACTTTACGCATGGAACAGCTATCTTAATTCCAGAAATTCCACAGTCCCTTACACCTCCCAGTATCACAAAAGAACATGTCTTGAAGGTGCTCTCTAAAACCAAAATACTACTTCCATGGGGCCTGATAATTTACCTGGGTACATAAAAGCAACAAACATGCCCCCCTTATGGGGACCCCTTTTTAAATGATAGGATTTTTCTCTGAAGTGTTGGAAACTGCAGTGGTGATGCCAGTATGTAAGGTGGCCCTACCGCTGACTTGGAAAGTATAGCCCCATTAGCTTGACTAATCTGATTTACAAAGCAATGGAACTCATCATATCTGATCTCATAAATAATGATATCAAAAACTACGTCAGGCTAGATCCACATAAGTTTGACTTTATCAAAAGGAGTTCCTACCTACTCAGTTTAGTTTGTTCCTTTGAGAAGGTCACACAGTCTGTTGACAATGGGTATTCTGTTCACACAACTTATTTGGATCTGGCCAAAGCATTTGACACTGTACCTCATGCTGGCATTGTAAACAAGCTACGTGCCTTAAAAATGTACATGGTGAGGTGAATGCCAGCTGGCTGAAAAATAGAATCTATGTAGTTAAAGTGTCAGGCACGTCCTCGTAAAGTATGATGGTAACAAAATAGTGTGCCTCAGAGCTCAGTACTGTGTTCCCTCTTTTTCATCATCTTCTTCTGCGGTCCCCTGACTGGGAATCAGGACCTTTAGATGACTGGGTTTTATTTTATTTAAGCTAATGGACCACAAGGGCTTTTCATTCTTATGGAAATAACCCTTTAAACAAGTGACTCATGGGAAAAGTGCTAAAATTAAATGTGAAAATGTAGTATTGTCATATTTGTTAAGCAACTCTGTCCCTCAGTGTACAGTGTAGCAAGTGTCCAACTCCATAGTCATGTGTAGTCAGATATCTTGGAACCTGCAGTAGTAGTCTGAAAGTGCTTGTATATGCACTAATATCTAAAGGCAAATCATCCAGGTCAAAACATGTTATTAACTCTCTTTATACAGCCCTAATTAGGCCAATATTTGAGTACAATGCACACTTTAGAATGTACTTTCTAGACATAATAAATAACTGGAAAGGCCTCAAAGGTTCCTAACCAAGAAGATTGTTGGCCCAAAGTCCATGCGCTATCAAGAGAGGCTCAAAGCACTAACCCTTTACAAGGTTTCTTGTAGGCTCTTGTATTCCATAACATTAGAGATGTCATTTTCCATGATCTCCTATATCTTTGCAAGTCAGCTAGTTCCACTAGTAACAGAACTAGGGACTTTAATCTCTGCAGCACATAGATAAAACATGCTGAGACAAATTTATTACCCTGTGCCTACACCCCTTCTAGAAAAAGCATTCTCTGCAACATAGAGAAAGTGGCACCCTAGTATCTTAGGGGGCTTCAGCAGGAGGGTGGGTATTGGCAAAGTTTAAATGGTCTAGTGATGCAATTACATTGTATGACCTATGGTACCTAATACCATTATGTAAGAAGGTTTGTCTCTTGATTGTCCTTTCAGCTGCTACTGTTTTTTCCACTTCTTATTTTTGCTCAGCTCCAAAAATGTTCTCATTCTGTTGGCTCGGTGTGAGTGCGGTAGCAGATGGTAACAGACATACCACAATGGTGTGCTGTTGAATTTGGTTTCTTCTTCCATGACCTCCATGGCTTCCAGATTGTCTCTCCACAGAGGTGCACTTTCCGAAACAAATTATGAGATGAGGTCTTTGTCATTCTTTCTACACAGAAACCTTTAAGATGGACATCTGTCTGCTGTGGTCAGGGATGCTGGATTTCTTATCCAGCAGGTAGGGACCAAACAAAAGGGTCCTTCATGCTAAGTGAAAACCACATTAAACACAAGTAGCTCCGTGTTTGCCGATTTTTGATTGGCCTGTATGCCAGTATAACAGCAAATCAAAAAATTGCAAAATGGAGCTACTTCTGTTCAATGCGAAACCTCAGGCAGTGAAGTAGCTCCGTTTTGCGATTTTTTGATTGGCTCATATACCGGCATACAGGCCAGTCAAAAAAGCAAACCAGAGGCTATTTTGCCATGATTTTATCCCAGTAGTGCAGGACTCAGGATCGGGCTGGTGATCCCGGGACAGTCCCACTCAAATAGGGACATCTGGGAACCCTGGCTGTGATGGAGGAGGATGGCAGCATACCTCCCTGGTCCTGCTACCTTTAGGCCTGTCAGAAAAAGTTATTGGATCAACTTTCCCCTGGGAAGACAGATCTTTACCTGATCCCAGGAGTCATTGTCTACACTCTTCATTAGCAGATGCTCCTTTAGGAAACCCCGGCATTGTCTAGTATCGAAAATAGGAAGTTGTCCCCATGATACCTTATGAATAAGCTGGTAGGATATGTAAATCAGTTAGATGCTTAGACTTGCCTTCTTTGTGCCATTTTGGAAGCAAAGTTATGATATAAACGAACTTCTGCACCACAAAGGAGAAATGTGTGACCTTCTTTTGCTTCTGGGAGTGTGAGGTACAGGTAACCTGCATCCCCCCCAAGAAATAGTTTTATTGGTGTATATTTCCTCCAAAGGTTTGCAATTTTTTTTAAATATTTTGTTAGGCTTTTATTTCTAGACATATCAGGTTCAAAAAGTAGGCTTTGGGATTTTTGGTTATTGAGATATAGTAATTGAACCATTTTCTAGATTATTATTGGTCATATACAATGGAAATTAAAGTCTTAGTGCTTCGTTATTATTCTTTTTATCAAAATTTGACTTTGCTGAGCATTTTAAGTAATGAGTAGTGAAATTGTAGATACATTCTACTCATTTTTCCATTTCTGGTAAACTCTTTTCTTCCTTTCAGATTTCTAAGAATGAAAATCAAAGGTGGTGGATAAAATCTTTGAATTTTTTCTCTGGATATCATCGCCCACGGTTTGTATCACAAAAGCATTAGTAATATTTTAATACAATGTATTGTTATTGTAGTCCTTTAGTGGATTAGATTACTTATGTTGATAAAATAATAATGTATATGCCCATACAATTAACTATCGCTGAGGTGATATTTTATACAGTATTTAGTTTATTTTGTTTTTAAATGTACATTCCACTGTGCTAAAGATGTTATTTCAAAGTCTTTGCTGAAGGCCTTAAAATAAGTAAAATGTGTTGAACAACTGTGAACGTATGTCATAATAGAGTAATCTATAGTGAAAGGAATGTACACTTCTTACCTGTTTAGTATCAGTTAAACACTGCTTAGATGCTGTTCCTCATCAAACAGTTTGCATTTACACATGACCTACAGGAGAAGTCAAGATGTACGTGTCAAACAAATGATAATTATGAAGCTATGACTATTATTTTGTACAGGTTCAAATAGAGGCATAAATGCATTTGCTGTTAGTCAGCACACAAATGTACAAGATAAAGTAATAAGTTTGTACATACTGCTAGTGTTACAATATGGGAATGCAGTCATAGTGCTGAGCAAAGCCTTAAATAGCTATTTAAAGCTTAACACCAAAGTATTGGTTTCATACTTTTTCCCCTGAGTAACGGTCCTTAAAAATGCCTGAATTAGGGATCCTATCATAGTCAGTCTCAAATGAGTAAAATTACTGGCTCCAAAATGCAGTACCTTACATTTTTTTTTTTTTGATTAAAGTAAACCATTTTAATATTTGACCAGGTATTCAAAGTGTATGTAAAACTGTAATTGTCTTTGGTCATTTACATTCCTAACAATTACTCCCACCTTACCGTCTTCTGAGTATTACATTTACATAAACCTTACCTATTGGAAATGAGGTAATAAAAAATGGCCCAAGTCTAGTGGGACTATAGTATCAACTAACTTGTGAAGTAGAGTTCTGAACCTTAACTCTATTTCTCCTATTTTCTAGCCAGTTCTGTGTGTACCCATTTGATTATATACCAGTTGATTGTCCTGGTCAACCATGGCCTGGAGGTTTTTGTCATATGGCACTGAGTTAAATGCTTTAGAAAACTCTAAACAGACCACATTTACTGACACAGCTTATTCATAAAATGGTGCAATATTTTCACAAATTTCCAATTGACTGCTTCTACAGGATCTGTCAGAGACAAAACCATGTCGGTGGACATCAGGAAGTTGCTTATATGGGACACTAAATAGCGAAGGAATTACTCTCTAAAGCCTTACCCAATAAACTTGTAAGGTTTATAAGCCTGCAGTTATTTTGGCTGCCATCTTTTCCACCCTTAGGAATAGGGATGAGTAGGCTTTTCTTCCATGTTTCTGGGATGAGCCATCGCAGTACAACTGTCCTAGCAGTTCTTGTTAAGGTGTAAAGTTTTAACCCAGCCAGACCTGAAGCCGCATTTGTTCTTGTCCTTGTCATGGTTATCAGGATGTCTTCTACTTTAATGATAGGACGTAATTCAGTGATATGATTAATCATGTCCAGAGAGGTGAAAGAAACTCCATCTCTATGAAAAAACAGTTTAATAAAGACATCAGAGAGTTTTCATGAGTCAGTAATAACCATACTATCAATTTGTAAAGAAATGCTGCTTCATTTAACATTTTCATGTCCTCTGAAATACTTATAAAATTTTTGCTTTTATTATCTGTGTCCAATAAGTGTGAACTCAAAATGTGTCTTTGATTTCCTAATTAAATGTCTCAAAGTCTTTGAAGTTTGTTTACATTTGAGTTTATTTCCTCTAGCTAGAAATTTTTTGTACCTTCCCCAGTAATGTTTTTTATTAACATATTTTGTGCAATTTAGTTGTCTACCATCGGGAAAACCCATTGGCGTCAAAGTATGAGTGTGTTTTGGTTGTTGATACAGGCACATATTTTTCAGTAATGGAACTGGTGAAGTGTTAAAGAATCTGTTAAGAGATAATGTAATGTGAATCGATACTCTTATTACCCATCTAATCCTGCCAGCTCCCTTCCTCAATTACTCTGATTATCACCTTGATAGAATTTTTTAGTCTACCCTGACTTATTAGTTTTGTAATTATTATTTATGTGTGTTATCCAGGAAACACAAACATAATCAAGATTTCTAGTGGGTTCCATGACTGCACAGCTGTTTGAAAAGTACTCAGCATTAACCAATACTCAGTCAAGAACTCCATTGTTGTGTATTGTGAGTTATAATTTGAGTGAAACAATCCTGTGCATCTACTATAAATTAAACAGACACCTACTTATCATCAACGTAGAAGGCCACTGTTAACGTCCTTTCATTAAAATGTACCTGCATCTTCTAAATATTTTGTTTGTCTTCAGATGACATATTTAATGATCTATTAAAAGCTGTAATGTTCCATGTTTCTCCTCCAAAAGCAGTGGGGCTGACACTGTTTCACTAGCAAGTCAGTCAGGACATTCCCAAGAAATGGCTGCAATATTCTGAAAATCCTGGGACATGCAAGGAGGCATGCATTTTTTTCAAAACCAAGTCTCCAACACAATTACCTTATCATAACTTAATATTAATTTTGGCTTCAGACTCCTTTCACTTCTTATTGAGACTACAGGGATTAGTAAACTTTTCAGTGTTTTGATGTCACTGATTCCATAAATGTGTTTTTGAGGTGTTGTAAAAACCTCATCATTATTTTTGTTGTGTGCTCCCCGTTTTATGTTACTTGTGTAACTCAAATGTAATTTGCCCTTTGGAAAAAACATGGTGTTTATCCACATAATTTTCCCATAAGCGAATAAATTCAGTATCATTGTGTAAACATATGTCCTGACTTTCACTTCTAAAACTGCTAGCAATTTTTCCCAAAATGGGTCCAAATATAGGGAATGGCAAGATGTCACAAACAACCACAGTAAAATCTCAATACTAAAATCTGCTATGGCTTTCACAGTCTTAACCCATGGGTCAGAGGAGGTTTTCCCAATGTCTTCAGTGTCACTAATTATTATAATCTGATTGTATTTCTAACTAGTCCTAAATATATTATGTAAGACTAATAAAACATTATATAGTCTTCAGCTTCTGAAACATAGCTTCTATTAATTCTGGATACGCGATTCTAAGCTCTCTTAGCTAAGAATATTCTATAACAAGAACTTGTTTTTCAGTATTAATGGTTCTTGTAGTCCTGTTTACTACAGGATTCCCTTCACAATTTAACTTAACATTTGCTTCCATTGAACTTCCTTTCTCATTATCAAGTAATATTAATTTCCTGTCTGGTATTTCACTAATAACCACCTCCTTTTCTCGCTCTCTTTTTTTATATATATTTTTATCAAATATCAGCTCTTCCTTATCTATTTCTGCTGTACATCTTTTCTTAGTTGCCCTACTATTAATAACAAGGGTGGCTGATGTTTGTTCATTATAAATAAAAGGGTCAGGTACTTCCAAGTCTGGGACTTTTGAATATTCTGAAACAACCAGTCCCTTCTCCTCCTGTGTACAGACACTACAGTTTAAATGCTCAGTTTGTATTCCCTGGTAAAAAGGTTACAGGATACAGAATTATGCTGCAGCATTCATTTATGTTTAGGCATTATCAAGATGGAGTAAAGAGGACAGAAATTTGGTGGCACACTGTATCATTTCTTAACAGATTTTTGAAATTATACATGCAACTTTGGTTTCAAATTTTGGGTGACGTTAGCCTGGCTGGAGGTCCAGAGAGTGGAGCCCTGACTGCAGCTCGGGTAGACATGGTTTGATTAGGGGCCGTGGCATTGGCAGAGCCTGGCAGGGGGGAGAAATGAAGGAGAGTCACCTGCAGTCCTCTACTTGGAGAGGCAGAGAGTTGTGTGTATTAGGGGCACACTGGACTTGCAATTTCCCCAGTAGAGACTAGGGGAAACCACTGCTCATGCTATGTGGAGAGAAGCAGGGTTACTTAAAGGGAACACCTGTTGCTAAAATGAGGAGATGGCTTCTGTAGCCAGCCCACTGCATAATACTCCCTGTTAACTTACTGGATGTGTACAAGCTAATGCCAGGGAACTAAAGCAGAAAAGTCTTGAACCACTTCCTGATGACTGCTTGAATGATGGACCTCGGTAGTTGACTCTTACCCAAGTGATGAAGAACCAGTGGGCCAGCTGACTGCGAAGGGCACTGATAATTGACAGTGGGTGCAAAAAGAATAAAAAAATGGGTAGACCTAGCTAGCTCCAGTAACATGGAGGAATAAAGCTCAGACTACTGCCCAGATGTCCTAATCTCAGCAGTCCAGGCTGTGACTGAAGTGCCAGGGGTGGATGGGCTCACCAATCCCAGGGAAGAAGGCAGGTCAGACTTGGCTATGCACAGGCAAAATCCAATGGAGGAGGAGTAGTAATGTAAATGAGTGGCCTCTGGGTGAACACTTGCCTTGCCTAGCCACTGTCTGATTGTAGCCCTTAATGTGGGAAGGCAGAACTGTGTATTTTTTTTTGAGAACGGCATTGTGGGCCTCCACTATGATGGGAATTGCGTATCTTCCCACCCAAAGGTGGGATTAGGCTATTACAAATGCCCTCATTGCCAGGATGATGACGAGGACATAAATATTCATGGCAGCCTGAATGATAGCCATCTCTGGACAGCTATCAATGAAAGAAAAAAAATCACATAGAAAAAAGAATTGTGGTGGACCTACGCAGTCAGTCACAGAGAAAGGCTTCATTAAAATTACTGTGGATATCTGTTTTAATAGTAGAATCTTCTGCCCTCCTTCTTCACTTCCCCATAGAATTCCTTGTGTGGACTACATAAAGGCTTCTCTAAAATAGCTCAAATTGGCTACCGCTTAATATTCCCTTTTTCAGTATTAATAATCATGGACCAAGTCTGCCCTATCCACTCAGCCTCCACTTCTCTTCACTCAGATTCTTAGAGGGCATTCCGGGAGTAGATTTTGGCAATATTTAGGAAAAAGAATATTTGACAATGAATTTATGCTCTCTTAGTCTGACCTGGACTAATCCTTCCGTATTGTATTGCTACTACTTAAAAGCTTTTGCTCCATTTCTGGCTATATTGGGATCATTAAAATAATCTGCTTTAATCACACAGGGCATCAGAGACATTGCTCCTCTCTTTTTCGTACATCAACAGATGCTTTTCATATTGATCATTGATACATTAGCCTCAGCTATATGGGTTATATTCTGACCAGCTTCCAAAGCTTAAGTGCACCTTCCACACACCCAAACCATTAAAGCTAAAAAATGACTGGTTTGAGTGCCACACTTTCAGTTCTCTGCATTACCCTTTGGGTTAGCCACTGTCTCAAGGGTGTTTACAAAATGTCTAGCTCCAATGATACCCTACTGCAGGCTGTAATGTATTCACATTTTCCTTGTTTAGATGACTTGCTTATGTTTACAGAGTCTTTTTCAAATATTTAGGAATCTCTCACTTTGGTGGGATATCTTTTTGCACAGACGGGGTTTCAGGAGAACATCCAAAAGTTTTGTTTAACTCCTTCGCACAGAATTGCTTTCCTGGGTGTCTCTTAGGTACATCAGCTCAAAGAGTTTTTCTTCCACAGAAAAAGGCTGATCTACATCTGTCTATTCCTGAGTTTTTCCACTCAAACAAAAGTCTTAAGTAAGGAAATTTCTCAGGATACTAGGTTTCATGGTATTTATGATTCCTGTGATTTCTCAAGCAATACCCCACATGAGAAAATTTCAGCACTACCTAAAGTCAGTGTGGTCCCAGCATCAACATCCTGTGACATTCCAGATTCAAGTTTTATGGTTTGTGAAAGGGGAAATTCTTTGATTGAGAGACCACTTTTATCTGAATCCAGGTCTCCCATTTTCCCTTCCAGCTCCGACAGTTTTTGACAAAAGAAGCCACAAATTTTGCTTTGATAGCAGTGTCTATGGGAATAAAATTACAGGGTCTTTGGAACAAAAAAGATAGACCAGAACACACAAATATAAAATAGATGTTGGCAGTAATAAATGCTCTCAATACTGTCTCAGTCATCTGTGGTCCCCAGGACTATTACAAGTAGTTAAAAACAATACCACAATGATGTGGAACTTAAACAGGAGAATCAGATCCTACCTTCTGTGCAGACTAGCCATGGTAGCCTGGGTATAGCTTTTCAGCACAGTCTCACTCTGCAAGTATCTTACATCCTGCCAAAGCAAACTTTTGTAGCAGACAAGCTGAACAAGACTAGTACAGACCTTCAGAAATGGGAGGTGAATCAGGGGTTCTTCAGGGAACTGATTCTTATAGGAAACACCTCAGATATTTTTGTCTCTAGTCACAACAGTCTGTTTGCAATATTCTGCTCTGGGACTCTTTTTCCTTTGACAGGACTGTTCATATATGTTTTTCCTGCCTTTCCACTCATGTCTAGGGTCATTCTGAAGATTCAGAAGGGCTCTCCAAAGATCACAGTGGTTGTAACCATCTGGACCAGGTAAAAGTGGTCCTGTCTTATTTTGGAAATATCCAAGGGCAGTTATCACAAACTTCTTCACAGACTGGACCTACTCACAGAAGGTGGTGGTGTTGGTGGGGGGGGTTGATACATCCCAACTACAACTACCTGTCTGGATGATAGAGACTTAATCCCTTTCATGCACCTATTTTCTGACAATGTGCAGAAGGTATTAAAGGAGGCAAAAAAAACTGCTACTAGAAAATCATATTAAATGGAAAAGATTTCTAGCTGGTGCAAAGATGAAGAAATGAGGACATAAGAGCAGAAGCCAAGGTAGCTCCAATTGCAGAAAAGGTAAAAAAGAACAGATTACAGTGGTTTGGACAGAAAAGCAGAAGATGATCTGTGAGGAAGATTTGGGACAGACAGGAAGAAGGTAAGAGGAAGTGAGGACGTGCAGCAAAGAGGTGGATGGATTGTGTGAAACAAGTTCTGTGACGGTCAGGAATGACTGTTAAAGAAGGCAGGAGTGTGGCACTGAATCGAGAGAGCTGGTGACAGTTAACACGATACCCCGACCCCATGTAGAAAAAATGGGAAAAAGGGGGCTGATTATGCTAAGAAAAGTACCAGGACCCTTTTAAGTTTATTTTTTTCCTCTGGTTCTACAGTATTTGTGTGTCTTATGGCCTATCCTACTCCTTTGTCACGGTATGCCAGTTGGCTGCTTCACCATGTCTGCCCGTGAAAACCCTCTTTCATTACATACACATATGAAATATTTTTGAATGGGGTGATCATGTTCATCATTCCTTCTGCCTCAGTGTAATTTTGAGTTATCTGTCAGGGTAACCCAGTACTGGCTAGCTTTCAAAAGCTCAGACTCCCCTCCCTCTGTCTTCCTGTGACAACTGATTGGCTGAGCATATCCTAAGAGGGAAGCCTACAGCTCTTGTGGGAAGTGAGTACTCGGTCTTTTTCTGTCATCCAAAGAAAAAAGTGCTGATTTTACTGGCTTACTGCTCAATAAACCCCATTTAGTGACCCCTTTCCTCTCATTTTATTACTAAATTTATTATTATCTTTCTGTTTTTATATATATCTGTATCTCTCTATCTGTCTGTCTGTCTGTCTATCTATCTATCTATCTATATTTTAATATTTTCTTTCTGTCAATGTTCAAATTAATTTCCATGGGAATTTGTGCTTGTAGCAGTGTTTATTTGGCTTCTGTCTTTGACAAATATTTTATCCGATGTTGTCTTTTTTCATCTGATTCAAACTTTGGGTTACCGTATCTGACCAGATCGAACCTCTGAGCCTTTAGAAGCTATGGATCCAGGGCTCTGACTCCTTCAATCCCCATAATCTGTCTCTTCCACCAAATACCTCAGATTTAATTTGCCTCCTGATCACGAAGGTTGTGTTTTCAAGGGTTCTGATTTTTTATGGTTCCCTGTTTTGGGGCAGTTAGATTCTGACCCTTTCCTCCTCCCCTATTTAGAACCTAACTATATATATATATATATATATATATATATATATATATATATATATAATTATTTATTTATTTATTTATATTTGTTGACCGGGAGTGTCCGACTGGACGTAGGTCCATTTTCAGCAGAGGCCCAGGGAGAAAAGCTCCACAGTTAAAATAAACAGACAGTAGTTATATTGGATAACATAGCGATTAAAAATTTACATAGCAATTACAACATATTTACAGATGAAGAACATAGTACATCAATAGACAACTAGAATCTTTATCTGTGAAGTACATAACAGACATTAACAAATGTTACAATACGAAGTTCCTGCTGTATAATAAGTACTAGGCTTATGGGCATCTAAGCTTGCTATAATCAAGGTAGTTAGTGGAGTAGAAAGAAAGGTAGTGGTTGGATGGGGTGGGTGATATTAGAGTGGGAGTTGCAAGGGCATAGCCAGCATGTTTGTAGGTGCGCTTTTAGTAAAGTTTTGAAGTGGGAGCATGATGGTATGGAGGTAATTGTGGGTGGGAGGGAGTTCCATAATTTGGCTATGGTGCAAGAGAATAGTGCTTCACCAGCAGAGTTATTGGCTTTAGTGATCTGCAAGTGATTTTTGTTGCTGGATCTTAGTGGTCTGGTAGGGTTGGAGTAGATTCTGGAGGGATGGGACATTTAGTGGATGGTTTACTAGTTTGTGGGTGAGTGAGAGTTGATATCATTGAAGGAGGTGAGGGAGTTCAAGCCAGCCCAGTTCAGCAAGTGAGAGACAGTGGTGACTATGGTAGGATGCCCCTGTGGCGAATTTGGCGATTTGTTGTAGCAGGTCTCTAGCTTGTTTAGATTGCATTGCCTTAGGTTGGTATATATTGGAGAGGCATAAAGTAGGGTGGAGATAAGTTGGGAATTTGCTATTGAAATCTTTGCTGCTTTGGTGAGAAGTTGCTTATTTCTGTATAACGCTCCTAGTTTTTTGTGGACTTTTTTATGGTCATGGATATGTGAATGTCAAATTTTAGTTTATTGTCTATTTCCACTCCTAGCATTTTGGTGTGTTCAGTTGGGTATATAGTGGTGTTGTCTTTTGCTGTGATGTTAAAGTGAGAGTTGTTTTGAGTATGTTTGGTGGGTTGGAAGATGAGTAGTTTAGTTTTGTTTGGGTTGAGTATTAATTGGGCATCGGATAACCACGTTTCAACAGAGGAAAAGGCTTCCTGTGTGACTTTTTGTAGTTTGGGTAAGGACTGTGCTGAGCAGATGATGGTCGAGTCATCTGCGTATTGTATGAGTGTGCCATGTTTGGTGGCAGAGGCTAGATTATTGGTGAAAACAAAGAGTAGGGGTCCAAGGATGGATCCTTGGGGAACCCCTATGGAAACAGGTAGATGGGGAGATATGTCATTCTGCCATTCAACAGATTGTTGGCGGTCAGACAGATAACTCTGAAACCAGTTGGTGACTGATTGTGAGAAGGATAGGTTATTGAGGACAGAGATAAGTTGTTTGTGTGGGACCATGTCAAATGCTTTAGATAGGTCTAGGAAAGTAGCAGAGGAGAGATAGCCATTGTTTTTATGCTGAAGGATAGTGTTAGTAAAGGAGAGTAAGGCAGTGGTGGTGCTATGGTTTGGTCGGAAACCATGCTGAGTATTGGAAAGGAGGTTGTTAGTAAAGAGGTAGTCTGAGACCTGAGAGTGTATGCATCTCTCTAGTATTTTGGAGAGTGGAGAGAGCATAGCTATGGGGCGGTAATTGGTTAGTTCTGTGGAGGGTCCGTCTTTGTGGAGGGGAATTATATGTGATACTTTCCAAAGTGTGGGAACATAACTTTCAGACAGAGATCGGTTAATCAAGATGGATACTGGGTAGGCCAGAGCATCAGCTGCGATTTGTATGTATTCACTTGGGAGGTTGTCTGCTGCTAATTTAGTGGGCTTAAGTTTAGTTAAGAGTTTTTTTATGGTGGAGGTAGGTACAGGAGAAAAAGAGAAGGCAGTGGAGAGATTGCTAGTTGAAGGTGTGGGTTGGAGGGGAGGGGGGTTGTGTTGTTTAGCTAGTGATAATATGGTTTGTGTGAAGTGTGTGTTGAATGAGGTAGCAATATTTTCTGAGGAGTGAGGGATGTTAGGAAGAGGGGTACTGACTTTACCTGGGTGGAGGATGGAGTTTATGGAGGACCAGAATTGTTTGGGGCTGTGTTGGGAGGAGTCTAGGGCAGACTGGTAGTATTGGAATTTGTCCTGTTTTATTAGCTTTTTGACTATATTGCATAGTTCTAGGAATTTCTGTCTAGTTGAGGGGGTTTTGGTTTTGCGCCAGTGCTCCCAGGCTTTATCCCTGTTTTTTCATTTCTGACTTAGTGGTTTTCTGTAGCCACGGGGAGGGTTGTGCTTTGATTCTGGAAAGTCTTATGGGGGCATGGTAATTAAGGATGCTCAGGAAGGTAGTATTAAAAAATTCAACTGCGTCATCAAGACTCTGGTACTTTAGAGGATGCCAATTACATTCTTTGAGGGATGAGATGAATGTGAGTGGGTTAACGTTTAGTTTTTTTACGTATTTGAAGGTAGATGACAGATTTAGCTTGGTATATGTTTCTTTTGAGTAGGAATGTTAGGGAGTGATTGCTGAGGCTATCTGATAAGCAGCCTGTTATATATGACTGGGGGCTCTTGCTGACTAGTATCCAATCCAGGGTAGTGTGCTTGCTGGAGTGTTTATTTATCCTGGTTGGCAACTGGACTAGTTGGGTGAAGCCATGAAGGTTTACATGATGGGTTGGATGGATGCCAGAACAGGATTGCCAGTCAGTATTGAAATCACCTAAAATGATAATTTCTTGGGGGAGATGGTGGGTAGACCAGCTGAGGAGGTTTTCTAGTGGAGGGATGTTTTGGCTAGGTGGGAAGTAGCATCCAATTATGTTGATGGTTTTGTTTTGGTTTATTTTGAGGTTGGTATATATTATTTCTTCATTGCATATTTGTGGAGCTGATGATTTTAAGATCCGGATGTTTAGATGCTGTTTAAATATTATAGCTACACCGCCTCCTTTCTTGTTTAGCCGGTCTACTCTTAGTATGCCATAGCCTGTAGGGAGTATGTGCTCACTGGTAATGTGAGGTTTTAGCCAGGTTTCTGGCAGGATGACTATATCTGAGGAGTACAAGTCTATGGTGGTATGGAGTTCATGGACTTTGTTGGATATACTTCTAATATTTAGGCTTAGTAGAAGGAAGTCACTTGACTTTCTATTATCTGTAATATGGGAGAAGTTGTGGTTTCTAGTCTGATTATGAGGATTGTGGTTGGAGATGGTAGGGCCAGGGTTGGGGTGGATATCTCCACTTAGGGCTAGTTTTGATATGCGTGAGGTTATTAGTTTTCTCAGTTTTTGAATGTGTTTGCTTATAAGGGAAACTTTATGATTGTGCTCTTTGGGTAATAGGTATGGTGGGAGGGTTACTATGTTAAGTTGTAGGGATGCTTTATGTTTGAGTAATATAGTTGGTAGAATATGTGGGAGGGTGCATGGGGATGGTTCTTGAGTTGGTGGGAGGGGAGCTAAGTGAGGGTGAGACATGAGTAGTGGTGTGAGTAGTAGTACAGTGGTAGTGGTTGAGTGGGGGAATGATGGAGCTTTGGTAGGATGTAAGATATGCAAGGAGAGTGCATGCAGTGAGCATAGGTAAGATATGCTTGTACATGTTAGTTGAGGAGGTGTGATAGTAGTGGGAAGATGGAGGAAGTAGTGTTGGGTTAGCGCTGTGGTTGGCTACTTAAAAGATGGGAGGGGTTTGTGAGTGTAATAAAGGTGGGACCACTGGGGCTGGAGGGAATAGGGGGCTGGAAACAATCAGGTAACAGAGTTAACTGATGAATGAACATATGATAGTGACAAGGGTGGTTATAGTTTTAAAAATGGTGCCTGCCACAGGTAATATTTATTAACTTTGGGATTGTCTTAAGGTAATAAACAGGGAAGGGGGAGGGGAGAACAAGGGTGTGAGCAGGCAGTTCTTTGTATTGCTGCTAATGAGCCAAAGCAAAGACAAGTTTGTGTTTGAGAAACAATCACAATTGACCAAGGACTGCTCTGAAACTGTAAGTCATTTCTTAACCATTTCTCAGGTGGAAAAACAGGATAACCTTGTATCAGTAGGCTACTGTGGTCTCAGTTTAAATTAACAAACACACAGTATTGATCATTTATGGATACTGTTTGCTAACAGAAGGGAATAAGAGAGAAAGTGGAAGGTGTGTGTGTGTGTGGGGGGGGGGCCTGCTTACAAGCCAAAGCAGAGTGCTCTCCAGGGGAGAATGAACATTGGCTCAAACAGGTAGACACATACTCAAAGTTAACTTTAGCTGTTTGCAGACAGTTCAGACCCGGACTGCGCTTTTCTTATAAGAATGATAAAGGTGGTACCACAGTTGAATACTTAAGAGTAGTGTTAGGTCTAGAAAAGAAGAGTACAGAGAGGAGTAAGCACTTTGGGATGGTAAAGATATATTATAAAGATTACAAAAAAACTGAGCAAATAGCTACTGCTTGCAGGAAAATGTCTTGAACCAACTACTAATATGTGGATACTGAGCCAATTGGAAAAACATCTTGTTCCTCAAGACAGTTATACAGTCACAGATAAAAATATAGCGAGCAGCACTCTGTCAAGGTTGTCTAATGTGATTCTGTCCACCAGTAACAGCACAATTATATAGAAATAATTAGACACCAGTATGAGCTGTCTACACACAACACAATTACATGAATAACATTAGTGAACAAGGTGCAGCTATGCAAATAGACCATACTATTATACTAAAAATAACTTGGTGCAAACAAAATGCTAGCATGGCATAGTAACTTCCAATAATAAAGCATATTAGGTGTCTTAACACAATTCAACATAAACATATACAGTTGTAAAATGTCTAACACAATTCAACATAAGTAGGCATTTACAGTTGTAAAACACTTACTGGATGGACACTGAACTCCTCATGGGGCCTGTAGCAGAGTGGATTGTAGTTTTAAAAATGGTGCCTGCCACATATTTATTAACTTTGGGATTGTCTTAAGGTAATAAACAGGGAAGGGGGAGGGGAGAACAAGGGTGTGAGCAGGCAGTTCTTTGTATTGCTGCTAATGAGCCGAAGCAAAGACAAGTTTGTGTTTGAGAAACAATCACAATTGACCAAGGACTGCTCTGAAACTGTAAGTCATTTCTTAACCATTTCTCAGGTGGAAAAACAGGATAACCTTGTATCAGTAGGCTACTGTGGTCTCAGTTTAAATTAACAAACACACAGTATTGATCAGTTATGGATACTGTTTGCTAACAGAAGGGAATAAGGATATAAAACCCAGCAACTGGCGGTGCAGAAGCCAGTGCATTTCTTCATGCCAGTCCCAAGACCAGATAAATGGGAGGGTTATGTCAGGAAGGGCATCCAGTGTAAAACATTTGCCAAATGACATATGCTGACAACAATACAGATTTCCATACCGGATCAGTCAAGGCCCAGGTTAACAACAACTGCCACCAGTACTGTTAGCCAACAGGGTGTTGGTGGAAACTGGGCTACTGCTGGCTGAGCGGGAAGGCATGCCCGAAGGCAGGAAGAGAGGAGGAAGGTTAGGAGTGTGGTAGTGAGGGTAGGAACTTTGAATGTTGGCAATATGACGGGTGTAGGGAGAGAGCTAGCTGATATGCTGGAAAGAAGGAAGGCTGATATATTGTGCATGCAAGAGACCAGATGGAAGGGGAGTAAGGCCAGGTGTATTGGATGTGGGTTTCTTATTATTCTGTCATGGTGTGGACGGGAGGAAAAATGGGAGTAGGAGTTATCCTTAAGGAACAGTATGCCAAGAGTGTTTTGGAGGTGAAAAGAACATCAGAGTGATATTTATGAAGCTGGAAATTGACGGTGTGATGATGAATGTTAGTGCATATGTTATGCAAGTTGGATGTGCGATGAATGAGAAAGAAAAATTTTGGAGTGAGTTGAATGAAGTAGTTGTGAGTGTACCCAAGGGTGAGAGAGTGGTGATTGGAGCATATTTCAGTGGGCATGCTGGTGAAGGGAACAGAGGGGATGAGGAAGTGATGAATAGGTATGGTGTTAAAGAGGGAAATGCAGAAGGTCAGATGGTAGTGGAATTTGCAAAACAGGATGGACATGGCTGTGGTGAATACGTATTTTAAGAAGAGGGAGGAGCATAGGGTGACGTATAAGAGTGGAGGAAGATGCACACAGGTGGATTATATCCTATGTAGGATGGCCAGACTGAAGGTGATTGGAGACTGTAAAATGGTGGGAGAAGAAAGTGTAGTTAGGCAGCATAGGATGGTGGTCTGTAGGATGACGTTGGTGAACAAAAAGAGGAGGAGGAGCGTGAGGGCAGTGCCAAGGATCAAATGGTGGAAGTTGAAAAAGGGTGATTGTTAGGTGGAGTTCAGGGAAGAGTTAAGACAGGCACTGGATAGCAGTGAAGAGTTACAGAATATCTGGGTTACTAAAGCAGAGCTGGTAAGGGAGTCATCTAGAAAGGTGCTTGGTGTGCAATCTGGACAGAGGAAGGAGGACAAGAAGACCTGGTGGTGGAATGAGGAAGTACAGGAGAGTATGCAGAGAAAGAGGTTGGCGAAGAAGAAGTGGAATTGTCAGACAGATGAAGAAAATAGAGGAGTATAAGGAGATGAGACCTATGGTGAAGAGGGAAGTGATGAAGGCTAAGGATAAGGCGTATGGTGAGTTGTATGAAAGGCTGGACACTAAGGAGGGAGAAAAGGAACTGTACCCTTTTGGCTAGACAGAAGGACCGAGCTGGGAAAGATGTGCAGCAGGTAAGGATGATAAAGGACAACGAGGGAAATGTACTTACAAGTGAGGAGAGTGTGTTGAGCAGGTGGAAAGAGTACTTTGAGGGGCTGATGAATGAAGAGAGTGAGACAGAAAGAAGGTTGGATGATGTGGGGATAGTGAATCTGGAAGTGCAGCGGATTAGCAAGGAGGATGTAAGGGTAGCTATGAAGAGGATGAAGAATGGAAGGGTTGTTGGTCCAGATGACATACCTATGGAAGCATGGAGGTGTTTAGGAGAGAGGGCAGTAGAGCTTTTAACCAGATTGTTTAATGAAATCTTGGAAAGTGAGATGATGCCTGAGGAATGGAGAAATGTTTTGGTACTGATTTTTAAGAATTAAGGTGATGTGCAGAGCTGTAGTAACTGTAAAGGGATAAAATAGATCAGTCACAGCATGAAGTTATGGGAAAGAGTAGTGGAAGCTATGTTAAGAAGGGAGGTGATGATTAGTGAGCAGCAGTATGGTTTCATGCTGAGAAATAGCACTTTATATGCAATGTTTGCTCTGAGAGTGTTGGTGAAATATAGAGAAGGTCAGGAGGAGTTGCATTGTGTCTTTGTGGACTTTGAGAAAGCATATTACAGGGTACCTAGAGAGGAGATGTGGTATTATATGAGGAAGTCGGGAGTGCAGAGAAGTATGTAAGAGTAGTACATGATATGAGGGTAGTGTGCCAGTGGTGAGGTCTGCAGTAGGACTGACGTATGCGTTTAGGGTGGGGGTGGGATTACATCAAGGATCAGCTGTGAGCCCTTTCTTATTTGCAATGGTGATGGACAAGTTGACAGATGAGATCAGACAGGAGTCCCCGTGGACTATGATGTTTGCAGATGACATTGTGATCTATAGTGAGAGTAGGGAACAGGTTGAGGAGACCCTGGAGAGGTGGAGATATGCTCTAGAGAGGAGATGAATGAAGGTCAGCAGGTCTAAGACAGAATATGTGTGTGAATGTGAGAGAGGATAGAGGAATGGTGAGGATGCAGGGAGTAGAGTTAGCGAAGGTGGATGAGTTTAAATACTTGGGATCAACAGTTCAGAGTAATGGTGAGTGGGGAAGAGAGGTGAAGAAGAGAGTACAGGCAGGGTGGAGAAGAGTGTCTGGAGTGATTTGTGATAGATGGGTACCAGTAAGTTTGAAAGGGAAAGTCTTCAAGAGGGTAGTGAGACCAGCTATGTTATAGGGGTTGAAGATGGTAGCATTGACAAAAAGGCAGGAGTCAGAGCTGGAGGTAGCGGAGTTAAAGATGTTAAGATTTTCACTGGGTGTGACGAGGATGGACAGGATTAGGAATCAGTATATTAGAGGGTCAGCTCAGGTTGAAAGGTTTGGAGACAAAGCCAGAGAGGCGGGATTGCATTGGTTTTGGACGTACTGAGGAGGGATGCTGTGTATATTGGGAAAATGATGCTAAGGATGGAGCTGCCAGGTAAGAGGAAAAGAGGCAGGCCTTAGATAAGAGTTATGGAAGTAGTGAAGAGAGAACATGCAGGTGGTTAGTGTGGCAGAGCAAAATGCAGAGGATAGGAAGTAATGGAAGCAGATGATCCACTGTGGCGACCCCTAACGGGAACAGCCAAAAGAAGGGGAAAAAAAAATTATATATATATATATATATATATATATATATATATATATATATACATACACACATATATATGTATATGTTTTATATTTATATATATATATATATATATATATATATATATATAGATATATGTAGATAGATACAGATATAGATCTATATATACATATATATATATATATATATATATATAGATCTATATATATATATATATATATACACACACACACACACACACACATATATATATATATATATATATATATCACATATATATATCGTGAGAGAAAAGACAGATCTGTATACGTTTCTGCAATTTCCTATGTAACTCTTCTACCCTTTTCAGTAGTATTGATTATCCTCTCTCTTCTATGATTTTTACTATTATTATTGTAGTTGTTTTGTTACATAACATTTGATCTGATGTCAGTCTTCATGTAATCCTTGATTGTGGGCTTGGTTCCAAGCCTCAGAACTGACTCTGCCATTTATTTCAGCTCACGCCTTCCAAACTCTTGAGCTAGGCATTACCCATGATGCTCCTCTGTAAATTGCCTCAGATTTCATTTGCTGTTAAATAGTTTCAGATGCGTCCGATCCTATCTCTCGAGCTTGGCTATATTTTGTAATTTCTTTCTCATTTTTCTCTCTATTAATCTCCTTTGTTAGATAGAGTCTAATTTTCTATCTCTATTTCTATTTACTACCCACTCCTCTGTCTAGCAATTTACTGTGCGTGTGAGTCCCCTTTCCCTTTCCCTTTTCTTTCTACTGTGTGTTAGTCTTGTCAAGTACCATTGTTGGTACTTTTCTTTCTCTCTTTAGTTACAGTTCTTTGGTATTTTCTTAATTACCATAGTTGCTAATTTACCGCTCTGTCCCTTCTTCCAAAAAAAAAAAAAGTTCCTTCCTCTTCTTTCTCTGTGTGTATGGATGTGTGTGTGTGTGTGTGTGTGTGTGTGTGTGTGTGTGTGTGTGTGTGTGTGTGTGTGTGTGTGTGTGTGTGTGTGTGCGCGCGTGTGTGTGCATGCCATTATAGTGCTAGGCCCCTTATTTACCTAACATGGCTGATAAAGTTTCGAAGGTTACCTCAGGTTTTAAGAGGTGCCAAAAGTGTGATTGAAAAATGGCCAATTCAGATGGGCATGTTTTTTGCGTGTATTTTCTTGGTGCAGTCCACCTCCAGGAGGACTACATGATTTGCCATGGATTCTCCGCCAGGATTTTAACTGAGCAAAAAACAAATTAATATTGAAAGGTCTTCTGAAAGGGGAATTTGAGAAAGCCATTTCTGCTTCCAGAACTGAAGCCAGTTCATCTTCATCTTTGTCCTCCTCTTCCAAATCAAAAGACAACAATTGGCTCACAGCAGCTCCTCGGAATCGCCAACAAAACTGACAAAACAGGCTTCAGTACCAACAGTATCTCCGGCACCGACAGGCATAGATGATTCGACTACATCTAAAATCTCGGTACAGACATCTGAAATGGTATCACTACCAGAGCAATCTTCATTTGAGATCTTACCAAGGATCTCTTATTTAGCCTCAATGGATCCTTTTGCCGATAGGCCAGCCAGTCCATTCTTGGAACCGAGTCCTCCCAGATTTCCATTTGTTTTGTCTGTTTGATTCATTTAGAGTCTTTCAGAATTGGACATTATGAGACTGGTTGATCAGCTCCTGACAGCGAGGGGATTGCATCTGCCTTCAATTCTAAGCCAACTTGGCACCAGAACCACTCTTTCATCTGCATCGACACAGTTTCCTCCTCCAACTACTATTGAGCCTTTGGAGCCCCTGGCACTGACACTTCTAATTCCGACTGTCTTGGCACCAGTTAGAACTTCTTCTCTGGAACCAAGGATCACCTTGAGTTCTTCTGGTTTATCAGAACCAGAGACCTCCCGGGGTTGAGGCTCCGTTGCTGGTTCCGAGGGGCAGGGCTCAGCATCGATTATTTCAGAGCCATCCATACCTCTCAGTGCCTCAACAGTCATAAGTTTAACCCAGGCTCCTGCTTCAGAGGCGGCTTCCTCTGTGCAGGGTGGGACCATGGTTCCAAAGGAGTCTATTTCTGTTCTGGGCTCCCATCCCTGTACAGGGGGGCCAGCCTTCCGGATCATGGAGAAGACCTTGTCCATTGTGGACACACAGTCCTTGCCACCACTGTCGGGCCAAGCATCATCCCTGTCCCCTCAACCAGAGCTCCCTGCAGTCTCATCTTTGGGACAGGGGGCACCGAAGCTTTAGGAATGACCCACTTTGATGGTTTCATCTTCGGATACTTCCCTGGACCACCTACAGAGGAAGTACCTGTGAAGAAAAAGTGCAAGAGGAAGCCATTAGACTCCCTGAAGTCTTTCATGGATAAGTTACCCCCTGATGATGTTTCCTTCTAGGACATCCTTGAAATCCTAAAACAGAGGGGTGGCTGCACCTCCCTTCAGCCTTCCTCAGAGGAATTAGTTTACCTGGAGGCTTTTCATGCCCAGCCATCTACTTCTTGGATCTCTGCCTGCTGATGACCTTATTAAACTTATCGCTCAGTGGTCCTGGAAGATTCTGGATTCCATTGAACCAGCCCCCAAGAGACCTGACAGAATTTTATCTGCTTCTAAGGATGAACAGCACTGGGTCAAGTGTATCCCAGTTGATGCCATGGTGATAGCGGCAGCCACAAAGAAGCAACTTGTGGAAGAGAGGCCTACTATCCATCCTCTAAACAAGGAGTCTAGGAAGATGGATAGATTTGGGAAGCTTGTTTACACTTCATCAACCTTCACTCCCAGGTCTTTGAATTATATGGTGCACTTCATTAGTGTACAGAGAGATCTAATCAAAGAACTTTCAGATACTCTCGCAGGAGAGGTAGTTGAAGGGGTTTGAGATAAAGTTGCCTTTCAGCTCACCACCCTTGAATCAAAAGCCAACTCATCCATGAGGCTTATCACTCATGCAGCTGAAGGGATGACAAAAGCAGCAGGTTCAGACAAAGCCATTACAAGACACGCCTGGATGTGCTTGTGTGACTTTGCGGCGCCATTTAAATGTTCGTTCGTCAACACTCCATTTGACGGATTATCCCTGTTTGCTCCTAAAGTGAGGGATACACTAGCCAGATGTGAGAAGGATGGGAAGACTCTTTCTGCCATGGGTGTAAGCTTCTCCACTCCTCAGTGGTCCTACTCTAGGAACCAGAGAGGTGGGAGGATATGGTTCAAAAAGTCCCAGGACTCATGCAGCAAAGACTTCTCCTGGGGTAAAGGGGAGGTAACAATGGAAAATGCCATTCCAGAGGCAGAAGTGACCCACAGGACCAGTAGTCTAGGGATTCCTTCTCTGGTAGCTCCTACCAGCGCTCCTGAATGGAGGCCCAATTGCTTTTTTCTGGAGGCAGTCAGGGGCGTTTATCGCTGCACCAATCCGCCTAGCTACAGTTGACTTTGGGCAAATGGGTGCAGGGGATCATTTCCAGAGGTTATGTCATTCCCCTTATAACCAATCTGAAAATACAGAAAAAGACTCCCAGATGTCCCACCCAGTCACAGGGAGGCAGCACTTTCAGAAATCCAAAAACTGCTCAACAAAAGAGTCATCCAAGAAGTCCCCCAGACCAGAAAGGATCCTGATTTTACTCAAGATTCTTTTTAGTGCCCAAAAGACAGGGGACTGGAGACCCATCTTAGATCTCATCCAGTTCAACAAGTCGATTCAACAGACCAAGTTCCAGATGGTCTCTGTTCAGTCAGTACTTCAGTTCTTGGAAAAAGATGATTGGATGTGCTCAATAGACCGTCAGGATGTGTATTACCATATAAAAGTGGACAAACACTCTAGAATATTCCTGTGCTTCTGGCTGGGAGCCAATCATTATCAGTTCAGAGCACTGCCCTTTGGTCTTACCACAGCCCCCAGGGTGTTTACCAAATGCATGGCAGTGGTAGCAGCTCATCTCAGACTGCTAGGATATCGAGTTTTTCTTTATCTCGATGACTGGCTCCTCACTGCTGAAACCAGGGGTCAACTCCTAAGGGCAGGAGATTACACCCTTCATCTTTGTACTACCTTAGGCATCACAGTAAATTATGAAAACTCACATCTAGAACCTACTATCAGAGCCTGATTGAACACCATGACGGGAATAGCTTCACTCCCGTTAGAAAGACTACAGAAAATCAGAACACAAGTAAATCACATTATCCAGAATGGAAGTGTTTCAGCAAAGCTCAGGTTTCCATGGCAGCCTCTATTACCATAATTCCTTTAGCCAGGTATCACATGCAGATTCTTCAATGGCTTCTAGCCTCCCAATGGTCATTAATGAATCAACCTATATCCCATCACTTCCTGATCACCAGTTGGTGCAAACAAGACCTGTTACTTGGGATTCAGTCCAACGAGATACTTTCAGGCCATCCATTTCTCCTTCCACAGCCCCAAGCCATAGTGACCATGGACGCTTCCCAGATAAGGTCGGAGGCCATTATCAAGGAAGGACAGTCCAAGATGCTTGGTCCCAGATGGAGGCCAGTTTGCACATCAGTGTTCCAGAGATGGGGGCAGTTCTCTTAGTGTTGCAAGCATTTCAACATGCCCTCCCCTTGGGAAACAGTGGCAATTCAGATGGACAACATGTCAGTAGTCTGGTATATCAACAAACAAGGGGGAACCAAATCTTATCCGTTTTATTGAGAAACCCTCAGAGTTTGGCAATGGGTGATTTCTTCCAACCACTTTCTAACAGCAAAACACATTCTGCAGAGCTCCAACGTGATAGCAGACAAACTGAGCAGATCTATCCTGATGCCTCACGAGTGGTCTCTCAATCCGTCAGTGATGGAAAAGATTGTCCAGCAGGGGCCAACCTTGCTGTGACCTATTTGCGAACCCTTGAACAAGTGCAGCAGTTACTTTGCCCTAATCCCCCCTCTGGGGGAGTCATCCAGAGACACTCTTCTGAACGACTGGCTCCCAGTTCTTCTGTATGGCTTTCCTCTAACTCCTATGAATATCTCAGTTTCTAAAGAAAGTCAAGAGGTTGAAAAACATAGTAATCTTCATCGCTCCATTTTGTCCTCTACAGGTATGGTTTCCCTATCTTTGGCCTCATCTACTTCAGAAACCTTGGATTCTGGACCCACCTCCAGATTGACTATCTCACCCAGAAGGAATGGTTCATCAGAATCTCCAGCATCTCAAGCTCTCACTGCGTGGCTTCTCCAATTCCCATGATTGCCAGGCTTTCTTCTTTACATCACCAGTCTGATAAATCATTAAAGCTCATCTCAAGCCGTCAACAAGGACATTGCACATTAGTATGTGGGAAAAATTTGCCAGATGGGCTCTTGACAAGGATTTTGATCCTTATGCAGCTCCTGTGGATAAGGTTCTAGAATTTTTGGCCTTTCTTTACCAGTCTGGCTGTTCAGCTTCCACCATTAGAGTACACCTGGATGCGATATCCAATTTTCATATTGATTTTGATGGGTCTACTCTCATGTCCCATAAACTGTGTAAGGCGTTTTAAAAAGAACACTCATGCTACGGCCACCCTTTAAAGAACCCAGTGCCCCATGGGATTTACCCTTGGTCCTTCATTGTCTCACGTTATCTCCTTTTGAACCCTCAGTTACCTGTAAATTAAAATTTTTGACCTGGAAAACTGTATTTCTAATAGCAATTACTTCGGCCAAAAGAATATCAGAAATTCAAGCCTTGTCCTGCATACCCCCTATTTCATATTTCACAAAGACCAGGTTTCCCTCAGAACTAATCCTTCTTTTTTACTGAAGGTTGTCTCGGAATCCAATATCAATCAAACCTTATACCTACCAGTCTTTTTTCCTAATTTCTCCAGTAGAGGAGAATACTGCCTACACTTATTAGATGTCCATAGACAGTTACGTGTCTACCTTCACAGAACAAAAGATATCAGGAAATCTGACCAGTTGTTTGTTGCCTTTTCCTCACTTTTGCTAGGTAACCCACTTTCTAAGGTTACATTAGCTAAATGGCTTAGAGATTGCATTACTTTTGTTTATACTTCAAAGGGACTTCAACCATCATGTTCTGTAAAAGCTAATTCGAAGAGAGCTGTAGCTACTTCCACAGTTTTTTTATGCCCAAGCTTCTTTAGATGACATTTCTGCAACAACTACATGGGCATCTGTTCATACCTTTATCACTCATTACAAGTTGGACCAGGTCTCTAGGGGATGTGCATCCTTCAGTTCAATGTTCCTCCAGATTATCCTTCCGTGAGACCTCCCAAGATTCAGGTAGCTAGGGACTCTGTCCCACAGACAAGTATTGCATGAGGATTGATAACATCAGATAAAGAAGTTATGTCTTACCATAACTTTCCATCTGTGTTGCCGATCTTCACTAATCCTTGACATCTCCCTCCCTCCTTCCCCCTACCTAAGACTCTTAGTGGACTGAATGACCCAAAAAACTGGCTTCATTATATGGAATTAGATTTGGTATCTCTTTTATTATATTATCTGTCTGTCACTGTTTATGGCAAACTCAGTCTGAGGTAATTTACAGAGGAGCATCATGGGTAGTGCCTAGCTTGAGAGTTTTGGAAGCTGCGAGCTGAAATAAATGGTCAAGTCGGTTCTGAGGCTCGGAACCGAGCCCACAGTCAAGGATTAGTGAAGATCGACAACACAGATGGAACATTATGGTAAGACACAACTTCTTTATTTTTCCTTCCAGTTCCCTTGCCAATCTTATGGCAGATAAGATTCAGGGGTTTAAGTAGTGTACGGCCTGTAGACATAAGATCTTCCTACACTACTATACCCGCAGGACACAAACTCCCTCTGTGTTTATTGTCTTGGAGCAGCCGACTTAGAGATTGACTGTGAGGCTTGTTCATCCTTTGGTTCTATGGCCTTTCAAGTTTGTAGAGACAAATTGTTTTTAAAAGGACTTATTCCTCAGTCAAGGCAGTCAACTTCCTTTGTTACTCCTTCAGTTTCTCAAGTAAAGACCATGGAGAAATTTAAACCGAAAGAGAAGTCAAAAGAAAAAGAGACGTACAAGTCTGAGAGGATGTCAGAAAAATTAAGAGAACTATCTCCGGTCCCATCAGAACCCTTGGGTATGGCACCGAAGTTATCTCATCCATCTGAGCCAATCATCTACACCTCATCCTCATTTTTCACTAGAGACATTCTCCCTTCCTTCAGAGAGGTGTTCAAACAGACCACCACCAGTGGCCTCATCCTCAAGGTCTGTTCGGTTGTCAAGGAGCCTTATGGAAGCAGACGTCGACAGGATGATGTGAAGATTCCTTCAGAGACAGATTCAAGTAGGGGTTTTCTTGACTCTGTCCACAAGGATGTTCCAAGAATAGCTTCAACTGCTCCTCAACTAATTTCTCCAATCCCGGTCTGCTCTTCCAAGCCTCTCATTCCTGTCGACTTCAACTCCAGCTGTGTCCCTTACACTCCTGACTTCAGTGTCTTCAGATCAGGAAGAGTGTCAGAGCCAAAGCGTCAATGTCGAGACTCAAAATGCAAAGTTGGTACTGAAATTTTCCAGGCTGTTTCTGTCTCTCTCGCTTGACACCTCTGTACAAGATACCTCGGCTTCGATTTCAGCTTTGGATCAGGGTGAGTTGGGTTGGGTGATACTCTTCCTTCATCTTGTCTTGATGGGGTGGGAGTCTGTTTGTGCCCAGTCCCTGTCTTGGCATGCATGTTTTTTGAAAAGGGTCCTTGCTAGGCCAGGAGGGAGAGGTGCCTTCCTTACACTTGGTTCCATCCCAACCCTTTTGGGATATTGCTTCTGTACACTTCCTCGTTGACAGGGACAGTTATCTTCCTTTAGCATGAGGCTGCTCACCAATTGAGGTCCCCATCTGATTCTGCCCCACATCTGGAAGCCTGTTTGGGGGGGGAGGGGTTCCTAGGACACAGACACATAAGAGGAGATACTCAGATTCCTGTCCAGAATCAGCCACTGAAGACACACTCTTGGATGACGGGAATGAAGGATATCATCTTTGGTGACATTTTGGAATAGATAAAGCAGGGTGGGAATTGGTCCACAACTTCACTCTCCTCCTCCTCCTGGATGAGTCTGTGTTCCTTGACGCTTTCAGAGATGGCTTTTCTACCTCCTGGTTGGACCTTATAGCTCAGTGGTGTTGAAAGGATCCTGGAATGGTGGAACACATCCCTAAAAAGCTAGAAAAAATTTTGGTTGCACATTATGACTGAGCACACTGGAGCAATGGTCTTCCAGTAGAGGTCACAATATTGGCAGCAGCCTCTAAAAAAGCTGAGGATAGTACATTTTTTCATCCACCTAATTGGAAATCCGTAGAGCTAGACAGATTTGGGAAATGGACATATGCTTCAGCGACTTTTACACTTAGAGCACAAAACTACCTGACCCACATGATGCTTTCCAGAGGGACCTGACAAAGGAACTCACCAAGTCCTTGTCAGGTAACCTACAGTCTGGCATTCAGAAAACTGGAGTTCCAGTTGGCTTCCATGCAACCAATGTCTGCTGTATCCATGCATCTGGTACAGCTAGAGCAGCAGGTACCGGCATAGCCATCTGCTGGCACACCTGGATACAATTACATGACTGTGTGGATGGTTTCAAGACATACTTCTTTAACACTTCCTTTAATGGTTCTACACTGTTTGGGCCACACATTAAGGAAACTCACCAGGATTGAGCAGGATGGTAAGACCCTTTCTGCCATATTTGAATGTACTGTGGAGATTTTTCTCTCTCTGACAAGAAAATATAGTTTAAGTTGCTATTAAACATTATTTTATGGTAGTTTAACATGGTGAATGTGTGCGGAGCTAATTTTGACACTGATGACAGTGTTTGGACTTTGTGCACTGGAAATTCTTTAACTTCTGTCAGCTGCAAAATAATTCTGAATACATTTCAGAGTGTTTTTTTTTGTGATAATAGCAGTTTGGCACAGTTTAGTTGTGTTGGGATATAGTTATTATTAAAAATTATTGATGTTAAGTTGTCAATCTCGCCTTCATTCTTGCTGGATGGGTTCGGAGCCGAGACTCGGCACTTGCTAAGCTCGAGAGTCACTTTTACCAGCTCGAGGCAGCCCCATATCCCATGATGCAAGGCGGTGATTACCCAGATCTCGTTTGCCGCTTCGCTCATGAGGTCACCTTTTTTGCCAGCTCCTGGTAAGTGAATTTAATTACTCTTTTCCAAGAGATTTAGCTATCCCAGTACCTAAATATTTACTTATTTATAGTTTTGTTAGTACCTCGATTCACTTAGCCGTATTCTCGTTAGTTTTCCGTTCCCTTATCCATATTTTTCTGTTATTCAGGCCTTAGGCCTTACCCTCCCAAACAATTTCCTGTCAGGATTTGTGTTAGGTGTGTCTGTATTTTTTATTTCCCTGTACTTAATATAGTTAGTGTAATTTTTGGACTGAGTGTGTGTGTGTTTGTGTTTAGAACTCAGTCATGTCTAAAGACACTAGGGTCTCAGGCTTTAAGAAGTGTGACTCGTGCTGTCAGAAGATGTCTCTGACAGACGGTCACACTTCTTGTATTTATTGCCTGGGACCCCTACACCTGCAGGACTCCTGTGCTATTTGCCACTCTTTCAGCCAGAGAGTCCTGCAGGAACGTAGAAATAAATTGATCCTAAGGGGTCTTCTCAAGCCTGAGAGCTCCCCGGCTAAGTCTGGCTCTGGGAAGCCCTCAAAGCCATCCAAGGCCCAGCCTTCAGTGTCCAAGTCTGTGGCCTTGGTTCCGACTCCACTGGAATCAAGATCGACTCTGTCCGGAGCCGATCCTTCCTGCTCGGAAAGTTTAGTATCAGTGCCGATTGGCACCGATACCCTGGCTGGAGCCGACACATCTCTAACCCAGCTCGGAGCCGACAAGCTGTCGGCTCCAACTGGAACCGAAGGTTCTTCGGCTCCGATGGCTCCATCGAGAAAGAGATCTAGATCTCCTTCACTGGAGTCTATCCACTCGGCTCCGACCTCCCCCTTACTTTCGGAGCGGAGCCATCGGAGCCTATCCTCAAGGTCTTCCAGACTCTCAGACCATGACTTAGAGAGAGTGGTGAGTTGATTGCTGAAATCACAGGCACTGGCCCAGATGCTCCATAGCCCATCTCAGCAGACAACCGCTATTCCACACCCTCCAGAAATTCCTCCTTCGACTCTCTTTCAGAGCTCGGAGCCGGAGATTATTGGTACCGTGACTGTTGGTGCTTCGGAGCCGATACCACCCCTTTCGGCTCCGTCGTCTTCGACTCCTATCTCCTCCTTGAGACCGTCCTTGGAGGGATCCGGTCGTCGGGCTTCCCTGGTCAGTTCCGAGGGGGCGAGTGGCATCGGACCCTTGTCCGACCCCGTTCTCCCTCTCGGGGCTTCGGCCTTGGTGAGCTCGGCGCCGACATCTGCTTCGGAGCCTTCCTTTTCAGTGGGGCCGGGGATTCCTGTTTCTTCGGAGTGGGAGCTCTCGGTCCTCCCCGGGAGGGGAGCCTTCGAGGTGATGAGGAGTGTGCTAGCCCCCGAGCTTAGTCAGCAGTCGGTTCCTTTAGCTCCTCCCTCTACGGTGCCTGTAGATGTCTCTTCCCACTCTCTTCCTCCCGGACCCAGAGATCCATCGCCCCAGGTTTCCCCATTGGGAAGACCTTCCTCTTCCGAGGTTTCTCCTGATCCTTCAAGGGAACCCCCGCGTAAAAGGACCTGCAAGAGGAAGCACTTAGACTCCCCTGAGTCTACGACATCAGATACCGACTTAGATGAGTCGGAGGAGTCCCCAAGATCCCCCTCTGAGGATGTCTCTTTTTCAGACATCCTTGAACTCCTGAAACAGAGGGGGAACTGGCCCTCCATTAATCCCTCCGAGGATGAGTCGGTATACCTGGAGGCTTTTGGATCTCGACCCTCCACCTCATCGGTGTCTCCGCCTTTCGACCCCCTCATGGACGTGATAGCTCGAAAGGCGTGGGCATCTCCTGATTCTGTGGAACCAGTCCCCAGGAGGCCTTCTAAATTTATCATGGCCCCCACTGAAAAACAGTTTCTCACTAAAGGTGTCCCGGTTGATGCCATGGTGGTGGCGGCCGCCACCAAGAAGGAACTTGCAGATCCTTCCATACCAGTCCATCCTCCTAACAAGGAGTCTAGGACCATGGACAGGTATGGTAAGCGGATGTTTTCCTCAGTGACCTTTGCTATGCGTTCGCTGAATTATTTATGTCACTTCACCCGACTTCAAAGAGATATCCTCAAAGAATTGGGTGAGGTAGTACAGGATCCGTCAGCTGCTGGGGCTCAAGAAAAGATTGCCTCTCAGCTGGGAATCCTAAATTCCATAACTAACTCCTCCATGTGGCTCATTTCTTATGCAGCCGATGGGGTGAGTAGAGCCGCAGGCACAGGAGTGGCTCTCGGACGTCAGTCCTGGATGCGGCTTTGCAATTTTGCAGACCCCTTTAAGGCGTCCTTCACAAACTCTCCCTTTGATGGGACAACTTTGTTTGGACCTCAGGTGAAGGGCACTTTGACCAGGTGCGAGCAAGACGGCAAGACTCTTTCTGCCGTAGGAGTCCGTTTCTCCACCCCTTCTAGACCTTACCCCAAAGGTCAGAAGGGAGGGAAAATGTGGTTCCGAAAATCACAGGGAGTCACGCCTGACACATGTGGTCAGTTTACCCCCAGAGGCAGAGGGGGTAATAACAACAGACACCGCCCTAGGGGCAGAGGGGGTCCGTAGAACCAGGGCAGCAGAGAGCCTCTCTCTGACAAGCCCTTCCAGCATCCCTGAGGTGTTGCCCGACTCCCCACCCTTGGAGGCAGTCAGGGGGAGATTGTCGCTGTACCCAGAAGCCTGGCTTTCCCTCTCTCAAGTCAAATGGGTACAGTCGATCATATCCGAGGGTTACAAAATACCTTTCGAGAAAAGCCCCTTCCCTCAAAAAGGTTCCCTTCCAGACGTTCCACCCGGTCTAAGGGAAATTGCAAAGCTAGAGGTTTCAAAGCTTCTAGAGAAAAGGGCCATCCAGCCAATTCCAACAGATCATTTAGAGTCCGGAATCTACTCAAGGTTCTTTTTGGTTCCCAAAAAGACGGGAGACTGGAGACCAATATTAGACCTCAGCAGGCTAAACAAGTCTGTCAAAAAGGCAAGATTTCGGATGGTCACACTTCAATCGATTTTGCCCTTTCTGGGCAAAAACAACTGGATGTGCTCCATAGACCTTCAAGATGCGTACTATCACATAAAAATCCACAGACGCTCCAGAAGGTCTCTCTGCTTTCGGCTGGGGACCAGTCATTTTCAATTCAGAGCCCTGCCCTTTGGTCTCACTACAGCCCCCAGAGTGTTCACCAAATGCATGGCAGCGGTCACGGCTCACCTGAGACGTCAAGGATTCCAGGTGTTTCCGTACCTAGACGACTGGCTCCTCTCAGCCACCACCAGGCATCAACTTTTCCAAGCCAGAGATTATACTCTCGCCTCTGCGTCAGTTAGGATTTTCAGTCAACTTCGAATAGTCTTCCTTATCGCCATGCCAATCTATTACCTTTATAGGCGCAGATCTAGACACTACTCGGATGTCAGCAAACCTAACAAACCAAAGAATCCTGGATATCCAAAACCATGTTCGGATCATCCTATCCAGCAAAAAGGTACAAGCCAGGTTGGTCCTGAAAGTGCTAGGCCTTATGGCAGCTTCCATCACGCTTCTTCCTTTGGCCCGTTTTTACATGCGTCTCATACAGTGGATGTTGTTTACCCAATGGTCCTTCCAGCAGTTACCTATGCGTCACAAGATCCTGGTGACACAGATCTGCAAAAGCCATCTATCCTGGTGGACTTCTTCCCCCCTAGTCCATCAGGGCAGACCATTTGTCCCCCCGGCCCCGGTAGCCACGGTCACTTCGGATGCCTCCCTGATCGGGTGGGGGGGGGCATTATCAGGGCAGGATGGTCCATGGCACGTGGCAACCGTTCAAATACCACCTGCATATAAATGTCCTAGAGATGAGAGCAGTGCTTTTAACATTGCAAGCCCTCAATGACTTTCTTCCCTTAGGAACTATTGCAGTTCACACGGACAACATGTCCGTGGTATGGTACATCATCAAGCAGGGCGGGACCAAGTCCTATCCTTTGTGTCGAGTAGCTCTCAGACTTTGGCAATGGGCTTTCTCCTCTCATCGGTTTCTGGTAGCAATGCATATCCCCGGGAAAACCAACATAATAGCGGACAGATTAAGCAGAACTATATTCATGCCTCACGAGTGGTCTGTCAAACAATCTATAGTGGAAGAGACTTTTCAGGATGGGGTCGCCCATGCTGCGACCTTTTTGCTACACCCCAAAACAGCAAATGCCCAGACTTCTTCTCTCTCTTTCCACTTCCGGGCCATCCCCCCAGAGACACTGTAACCCAGGATTGGCCCCGGGGACTTCTTTATGCTTTCCCCCCTTTTCCGTTAATACCTCAAGTACTCCAGAAAGCTACCGTCTTGAGAGCCAAGCTGATTCTCATTGCCCCTTACTGGCCTCGACAAATTTGGTTCCCGTTCCTTCATCGCCATCTCTTGGTGCAGCCTTGGCATCTGGACCCAGTTCCAGATCTTCTGACCCACCAGTCGGGTCAATTGCACCGGTCCATTCGTTCCCTCAACCTCACCGCTTGGTTGCTCCACTTCCTTCCTTAGCCAGGCTTCCTTTGATCTCTAACCCCGTTAGAGATATCATAGCAGCTTCTCTAAAGTCCTCTACCAGGAGGATTTACTCTAGCAAATGGAAACGTTTCTCCCTTTGGGCAAAGTATAAAAATATAGACCCTTTCACTGCCCCTATTCAGTCAGTCTTGGACTTTCTAGCTGAAATTTTTCACTCCGGTTCTTCTTCTTCCACAGTTAAAGTCCAGTTGGGCAGCAATCTCGAATTTCCATGTCGGATTTGCAGACCAGAACATTATGTCTCACAAACTTTGTAAAGCCTTTCTCAGAGGGGTGTTCCTACTTAAACCCCCTGTTAGGGATCCTCCACCACAGTGGGACCTAAATTTAGTGCTGGCATCCTTGATACTTCCCCTTTTCGAACCGGCTGCTACATGCTCATTAAAATTTCTTTCTTGGAAGACACTTTTTTTAGTTGCTATTACCTCAGCTAGGAGAGTGTCTGAACTTCATGCTCTCTGTGTTCATCCCCCTTACTTGGTCTTCCACAAGGATAGAGTATCCTTAAGAACCAATCCATCCTTTTTGCCCAAGGTTGCTTCTAAAACAAATTGAAACCAATCCATTGATCTTCCTGTATTTTTTCCCAATCATTCTAACAGGGCGGAACAAAGATTGCATTACCTAGATGTTCATCGCCAACTCAGATATTACTTGGACAGAACGAAGCAATTTAGGAAGTCTGATCAGCTTTTTCTTTCTTATGCTGAAAATAAGAAAGGTCTCCCTGTTTCTAAAGTGACCTTATCCAGATGGCTGTCTTCCACCATTTCTGACATTTATCAGCTTAGGGGCAAACAACTGATCTCAAAACCTAAAGCACATTCTACAAGAGGTCTAGCCACATCTACAGCTTTTCAGGCTAGACTACCCTTAGACACTATTTGTGCAGCAGCCACTTGGGCCACTCCTCATACCTTCGTTTCTCATTACAAATTGGATTTGGCCTCCAGGGACAGGGCAAGTTTTGGTTCCACAGTTCTCAAGAGTCTGTTCCATTGAGCCACCCAGGACAGAGGTGCTAGGGATGCGGCCCCATCCAGCAAGAATGAAGGCGAGATTGACAACTTAACATTTAGAAGTTATGTACCTACCATAACGTTCCATGTTAGTTGTCTTCTCTCGCCTTCTTTCTTGCATCCCTCCCTCCTGTCTCCCTAGCCTGGACAGACCTTGAACTTCCTTTTTCTCTGGGAGATTGTTCTTCCTTGGACACCAGTTAGCTCTGGACCTTAATTACCTGGGTTCCCCTTACAGCCTTCTCAGGTTAGTTGTTCTTCTTTCCTTTCTGGAAAGATTATGGGCAATTTTTCCTCTAGATACCAAACAAGATCTGGGTAATCACCGCCTTGCATCATGGGATATGGGGCTGCCTCGAGCTGGTAAAAGTGACTCTCGAGCTTAGCAAGTGCCGAGTCGGAGCCGAGGATCGGCTCCGAACCCATCCAGCAAGAAAGAAGGCGAGAGAAGACAACTAACATGGAACGTTATGGTAGGTACATAACTTCTAATTATAAATTATCCATAAATGTAAGTTTTTTATTCTAGGTTATATTTTCTACCTAACGTGATGGATCCTAACTCTGAACCCCCCCCCCCCCAAAACAAATCCAGTTTGTCCCATCTCTCTCTAGTGTAGGATTGCCGGCCATTGCAGAATGGGTTTGGACCCATCCTCTAGGGCCATTCCAGTACCTGGCTTAGGTATGGAAGGACCAAACTCTTTAAGTGCAGGAGTAGTCTAGGGTAAGAAACCTCATGCCATACATAATAGTCTGTCCCCAGTTATTTTATCTAGTAATGAAATTCGCAAAAAAAGAAACCAAAGCTTCATCATACATCTGATAATCTGATTATAACTGTTTATAAGGCTGATGTGGTTTCCTTGGCTAAGAGTGTTCTGCAGACAGCTAATTCTGATTGTGTTCCAATACATGGCTCTAGTGCTAGCTTTGCTGTTTCTGAGAGTGATGAGGAATCTGATGAGGACAATGATGTTTTCATAGTGTTCACTGACTTCAGTCCCTCTGATTCTTCAGAACGTGAACCTGAGCTTAAGTCCAAATAAGTGTTCACTTTTTCTTCGATAATTGCTAGATTTAGTGATTTTTTTTACTTTTTTTTTTTTTTTTTTTTTTTTTTACTTTATACAGGGCAAGATGCCCAAGTCTGAGGCTACCCCTCCTTTCTTACCAGCCTTAGAAAATGTTTATAAAGCTGCCTGTAGGACATCAGTATCTATTCTAGTAGTCCTTAAAAAAGCTCAGAGAAAATATAGGGTCTCCTCAGATATGATAGGTCTGTTTTCTCATTTGACTGCTGAACCAGCTGTGGTCTCCCCAGCTGCCTGCTCAGATGAAAAGTTCTTGGCTTCGCCTAATCCAACACCGCCCTGATAAAGAGGGAAAATGGTTAGATCTTCAGGGCAAAAGGATGTCTCTTTCTAGTAATCTAGCCTTTAGAATGTTAAATTATCAGGGCTGTATGGAGACATTTATTTTACAGGGTGAGTACAATTTGGATGATTTTGCTGCATCCTCATCTGCTGAGCAAAAGTCTTATATGAATTAAATTGTTTCTAATTTGACTCAGGTTTCAAAACATGGTTTGAGATGTGCACTTGAATGTGCAGATATAATCTCAAAAAATGCTGCTTCTTCTGTTGTTTTAAAACTGTATGTTTGGTTACATAATCAGAACTTCCCTGATGATTTAAAAGAATTTTGAATGTACCTTTAAGTTCTGAGTTTCAAGTAGGCATAGCTGGCCTTAGGTATAAGCCAACTAGGCGGCCACCTAGGGTGCTGTTGTAGCAGGGGCACTTTTCCAGTAATCTAGATAGTGTAGGTAGACCAGGATGGGGCACCGGGTGGTGGGAGGGGGCGCTGTGGAGCCCTTTTGCCTGGGGCACCAGATAGCCAAAGGCCGCCCTGCATGTAGGTGGTTGGACCCTCTATTACACATGTTCTCAAACAGTGGGATAATAGCAGAAAATTAATGGATGGGGTATCTAGGATGTTTCATGTACCCAAGTTCTCCCCCAATGATGGTTTGATTGACGCCAGTTCAGTGTAATATTTGAGGGAAACAGAGTCAAAATAAGACAGAGAGGATTTGGATAAAAATAAGAATTAGCAGAGGAAAAAATACAAATTAGATAAAAGCAAGGGTGATATGAAAGTTAAACTAAGTTACAGTTGATGTACAGTTAGTTGAGGAACAAAGGGTAACAGGCATTAACAGTCTGTATTAGGTAACTCAAAGCTCTGAAATACCATCTGCAGGACTTAAAAGCACAACTCCCTCTCTTAAAACCCTCTTTTGCGTGGTTTTGCGCGGTTTTGCGCATAGCGCAACATCGGGCAGCTCCGCCTAATTGGGTTTAAACTATTCCTGGCTCCACAAAGTCTGCTCTTCACTTTTTCCCTTATAACTGCTGTATCTCTCAAATTAAACACCATATTCTCATTCTATGGCCCCTCACTGGTCCAAATAAGTAATCTTACAAGTTAGCACTAATAAACCATAAGCACTACTTACTCTTATACTCTCTACGATTACCTTGTCCCCTATTGGTCCGATTTAATTCAGTTCCCTATATTACTCTAGCATATCCAAAGATCAGTCAATGGTTTTCTCTCCAGTCCAGCTGGTGAATCTGGGAATTTTGAGGCAATGTTACAACTGTCTCATGTACACGGACAACCCTCTCCTCCTCCAAACAGGTTCAAATATATGTGAGAGATGCAACCATATAGCCAAACTGGAGGCTGAGCTCTCTCATCTCAAAACTGGTGTAACCAGTCAGGAGGAGAAGTTAACCTCACACAACACAATTCCAGTATCACATAGTCCCACCACAACAGCGAACCAAACACATAAAAACACAAAAACATACTCGGAGGCTCTAAATAAAAATCTACATAAGCAACAGAGACCTCCAAAGCAGACATCCAAGCAAACGCTACCCCAAAACAAAACACGTACAACACATAGCACACAAATTCAGTGTGCCAAGCAGTCACAGCCCTTAAGGCTGAATAACACACCTGATACTCTTGTAATAGGTGACTCTATTGTCAGACACACTGATGTCCCGCTCACCAGGCTGAATAAAGAGAAGGTCACAGTGAGCTGCCTGTCAGGCGCTAGGATCCGCCACATAACGCAAGCACTCAGGTCACTCCAAAGCAAATACAAATATGACTCAGTCATTGTACATGCTGGCGTGAATGACCTGAGACGTACCTCCCTCGACTACATGAAAAGAGACATAGAGGAGCTCTCTGATCATGTAGCCCAGGCCGGTATGACCCTGACCTTGAGCAGCATCTTACCCTCACCTAGAATGATGCCACAGTATAAAGACAAAATGATCGATTTTAACAATTGGCTATAATTTTGGTGTCATTCAAAGGGGATCCAGTGTCTGTCAGCCTGGGATGACATGCTCGACAAGCCACATTGCTTCGCTAGGGATGGCTTGCACTTGTCACCCCTGGGCTTTCAGATATTGGCGAAGGCTCTTGCCACCCCCATAGTGCCTTTTTTAGGCAAGGCTCAAAAGTCAAACCCACCTCCATAGACAGCACAAGGAACAAGAAACTAAAGGTAATGCTGCTAAACGCCAGAAGTCTTAACCTCAAGATGCATGCACTCGAAGCTCTCCTCAGTATGGAGAACATCAATATCTGTGCAGTGACAGAAAACTGGTTCAAGGCTCCAGAGAGCACCCCAGCACTACCAGGTTATACCTCATATCATGCTTTTCGGCCCCAAAACCCGGACTGAACCACAAAAGGAGGGGGAGATTCCATATTTATCAAGGATATCCACACCTCCAGGTTAGTGGCATTGCACGAAGTATCGATGACCATTCATGTGCAACTGACAGTGGGCAAGACTGCTTTTCAGTTTATAGCATCCTACAGACCACCCTCTCAAAGTCAGGAATCCCACTCAGCTTTCCTGAAAACATTGGAGAACACGAAGATCTCTCCGAACACCATTATATTGGGCGACTTCAACTACCCAAACATAGACTGGGAGCATTACTCAAGCCCCAGCACCTTAGCCCAAAGGTTCCTGGAATTTATAAACTCAAATGCTATGGAACAACTAGTCACCACTCCCACAAGAGGGGAAAACATTCTAGACCTGATCATTACCAACATGGGGACTCTATGCTCCATACCAGAAGTATATCCCTCATTAGTAAGATCAGACCATAAATTAATTTCACTGGATATCCACATCCCGACCCCACCCCCAGCCCAGAAAACCACAGTGAAAAACTTCTCAAAAGCGAACTTCACACTTCTCAAAACCGAAGTGGAATCCTTCAAGGCCCCAGGGCCAGTGGAAACTACGGCCCAAACTGCAGAATCCTATATAAACGCATTCTACGGACATCTCCAGGAATGCATGGATCATGCTATCCCAAACAAAATCAAGACCCAATCATCCATAGGCAGGTGTCCAGTCTGGTGGACCCCAGCCATAAATAAACTGTACAACAGAAGGAGGAAGCTACTACATGATAGAGCAAAATCCCTAAAAGGGAAGGCATCTCTGATCAGTACTAGCAAAAAATTACGATCCCTCATAAAATCCTCCAAGGCCAGCGTCGAGAGAAAAATTGCACAGGACACTAAAGACAATCATAAGGCTTTTTTCAGTTATGTTAGGAACCTGGGATGCAACTCCCAGACTTGTTCTGAGTTGATTCTAAACGACAAAAAATACACTGAACCCACAGACATCGCCAATATCCTAGCAGACAGGTTAAGTGCAAACTTCTCCACCCCCCCCCCCAGAAAAGAGCAAGTATCTATCCCGGCAGAGTGCAGCCTCCCAAACATCTCTGATGCTCAGGTGAAGGCCGCCCTCTCCATAGCAAAAAACACTGCTTCCATGGGACCAGATGGCGTCCCGGGTTGCGTCCTACATGAACTCCAAGAAGAACTAATCCCTCAAGTAAAACTGCTGTACAATCTCAGCCTCACTACAGGATATGTGCCCAAAGGATGGCGTACAGCAACAGTGGTCCCACTCCACAAAGGTGGCGCCTCTGTGGACCCTGGAAACTATCGCCCCATAAGCCTGACTAGCCTAGTCTGCAAGGCTATGGAGAGGATCATCATGGAACTCATAAACAAAGACATTGGGGACCTACAGACACTAGATCCTACCCAATTTGGCTTCGTCAAGGGCAGATCCTGCCTTTTGAACCTGGTCAACTTCTTCGAAACAGTCACCAAGGCCATAGATGAAGGGAAGGTAGTACACACAGCCTATCTGGACCTCGCAAAGGCATTTGACACAATACCCCACTCGAGCATCATAGATAAGCTATCCAGCCTAAATATAAACCCCTATGTCACAAGATGGGTCGCAAACTGGCTCAAAGACAGAACCCACAGAGTCAGAGTTGCTGGAGCCATGTCAGACTCGAAACCGGTCATAAGTGGCATCCCACAAGGTTCTGTCTTGGGACCTCACTTGTTCGGTATTTACTTTTCTGAGGTACAGGCCAACGTGGGAGGACTATGGCTCACCAAGTTCGCAGATGACTGCAAACTGGGTGCCATAATCGACTCTCCAGCTGACACAAACATCCTTCAAAAAGGTCTCGCAGAGACGGATAACTGGTGCCAGAGCCATGGTCTAAAGCTAAATGCCAAAAAGTGTACTGTCATACCCTTTGGCAAAAACAATGTGCCCACAAATTACCACATAGGTGGTAACCCGTTAAGTACAGAGAAAGTCATTAGGGATCTGGGGACCCAAGTTGATAGCAATCTCTCCTTTGACAACCACAGTGCCAAAGTGGTTAGAAAGACCTTCTACATAGCCCATCTCATCATGAAAGGATTCACATCTAGATCAAGAGAGGTAATCGTGCCCCTTTATTCATCCCTCATCAGGCCCATCATAGAATACAATGCCCCCTTTGGGATGTACCTTACCCGACACCTGCAGCAATTAGAAAGACCCCAAAAGTACCTCACCAGGAGGATCAGGGGACTCAAACAGATGCCATATGCTGCTCGGTTAAAAAAACTCCAGATCTACTCAGTTGCATACCGCCTACTTCGAGGCGATCTATGCCTGACATATAAAGCTATGTCCAACCCAGAATTAATGGACATGCTCCACCTCAGTAAATCTAAATCCCTTAGAACCATGCGCTCGAGGGACTTGAACCTCAGCACAGAAATAAATAGAACATGCTGGAGGGACAGATTCATAACCCAGAGGCTCCCTTCGCTCTGGAATAGAATTCCAATTCATGTTAGGCAGAGCACCTCACTGACTCTCTTCAAGAAGAATCTTGACAAGTGGATGGGGGATCGTAGGTTTGTCCCAGGGATTACTTCCGTGTCACTATTAGACAGAGGCACAGTAAACTAAACTTTAAAAAGGGCACAGTATACTCAAATCAAGGGGTGGCGTAAGCCAAACACAATCGGGCTAGGCTTATAAATGCCCCAGGGCAGATAGCCTAGTATGAACCTATGAACCTATGAACTGCTAGAAGGTAAACTCAGAAGTTGTTTGGCATTAGAAACTCACAAAATAGTTAATACTTTTTAACTCATTTAACATTTGCATATTGTTAAAAAAATGTTAACGAATATAAAAAAAAAAATAGAGCAATAACCGTCTAGCTGCAGGTAAGTCTAAGAGTAGTTTACTTAAACTGCAACTGTGGCAGGTCAAGCATCCACCTTAAATAATACTGATGCCTACACAATACTCCTAACAGAGCTTAATAGCTTGCTCTGAGTTAGTTACAAAAAACTATAAAGGACTCAGTTATGCTGTTTATCAGGTAAACGGAGGACCATTGGAATTAATTAAATTGTCGCAAATCAGTTAGGGAATGACTGTATAAGAAACAGAACAGTAGAGCCAACCAGTCCATTTTTGTAGAAGTAAAAGGTATAGTTTCATACCAGAATATTCAGATAACAGATATCAAAGTTAGTAAGAATGTAGACCAGTTATACATGTGTGTATTCATTACAAGCTTATCAATTGGTTTAACAAGCAACATCAGTTTAACAACATGAAAATGCCCAAGTATTTTATATATCTGGTGTGCTTTTGTAGGTTAAATAACAGTGTTGGCCTGCTACACTCATGGAACAATGAAAATGCTCAAATTCCAGAACCTTACCACAGCATTAACACTAACACAGTATCTGTAATGGCTTAAGCCTTCAAATTAGAGAACGTAACATTAGCCATTGTATAACTGCATGAGCTACATCAATAGGGGATTATGAGATGAATGCAGACAGGTAGAAGTGCATTACAAGTAAAACGCTGTGTTGCTGGAAATGCAACAGCGTTCTTCAGTTGTCGAAACATGAGAATGTCATAATACAGTCACAGTACAGACAAAAATGAAAAAAAAAACCACTACTCAGGGTGGAGTAGAGAAATGGCAGAGACTCAAAAAATTTACAGCATCAAAACACTGAAAGACAGGCACTGAAAGGAGGGAATTATATTATCACATGTTCAAAATGGTGACTAAAAGGAAAGAGAGTAAGAGAGAGGAAGTGGAAGATGCTGGGAAAAATGTTCAAGACAGGAAGTACATGGCTAACTGCATAGACCAGCTGAAATGGCAAAGAAGTATGGAAGGGGAGAAAAAAAGTCTGTAGACTTAAAGGTGAGCAACATAAGAAGGTTTAAGTAGTAGATAGAGTAAAAATGTAATGTCCCTAGAAACGCTATTAGGAGAAAGAGCAAGGTAACAGATAATAGCAGAAGGTGCAATTTTACAGAGTTGTAATAATTATGTGGTGGTTAGCAGAAAGAGTTTCAAAGCGGGGTTAACCAGGTGCAGGTACAAATATGACTCTGTCATTGTACATGTGAGTGTGAATGACCTGTGACATCCCTCCCTGGACTACATGAAAAGAGACATGGAGGAGCTCTCGGATTATGTAGCCTAGGCAGGTATGACCCTAGCCCTGAGCAGCATCCTACCATCACCCAGAACGATACCACAGTACAAGCAGAAAATGATTGATTTCAACAATTGGCTAAGTTTCTGGTGTCATTCTAAGGGGATCCAGTATGTGTCTGCCTGGGATGACATGATTGACTGATCTCGATGCTTTGCCAGAGATGGCCTGCATTGTCACCCCTGGGCTTCCGGATACTGGCCAAGGCTCTTGCCACCCCTATAGTGCCTTTTTTAGGTGGTGTTCCAAAGACCAAATTACCACCATAACAGCTACAAACAAATGCAGTCTGAGGGTCATGCTGCTCAATGCTAGAAATCTAAATCTCAAAATGCACTCAATAGAAGCACTCCTTAAAATGGAGAACAGCAACATTTGTGCTGTAACAGAGACCTGGTTCAAAGCAGCAGAAAGTACCCTTGCACTACCAGGCTATAACTCATTCCACACCTTTCGGCCCCAGAACTTGGACCAAAGCTCCAAAGGCAGTGGTGTTTCCATATTCATAAAGGATGCGCACACCTCCAGACTGGTAGCCCAATATAGCGCATCAGAGATACTTCAGGTGCAGCTAACATTGAGTAAGACAGCGATTCAGGTCATAGCCTGCTATAGATCTCCAACCATGTCCCAAGACTTACACTCCATGTTCCTAAGCACCCTGGAGAATATTAGGGTCCAACCTAACACTCTCATATTGGGCGACTTCAACTACCCCTCCATTAACTGGGAAAACTACTCATGTACCAAAAAACTTGCCCAATATTTCCTGGAATTCATTAATTCCAATGCCCTGGATCAGCTCGTTCTTACCCCCACTAGGGGTAGCAACATCCTTGACCTGGTCATTAATAACATGGACAACCATTGCTCTACACCACCAGTCAACTCCTCCCTGGTTGGATCCGACCACAAACTAATCACCTTGTAAATCCGCATCCCCCTCCCCCGCAAAGGTAACCACTATGAAAAATGTATCCAAACCTAACGTTGGGCTCCTAAAAACAGAGGTGGCTAACTTCACAGCACCCATGCAGATGGAGAATAATTGCATGGCTGCCGAATCATACACCAATGCACTGTATGAACATGTACACAGATGCATGAATCTCGCTATACCCAATAGAACCAAGATGCTCTCCTCCAAAAAAGGAAGCCAATCTGGTGGTCCCTGCCATAAACAAGCTCTACAACAGAAGGAGGAAACTGCTGCAGAAAAAGGTGAAGTCCCAAGACTGGAAAAACTCCCTTATCAGCCTCAACAAAAAGTTGAGATCCCTCATCAAATCCTCTAAAGCTAGCTAAGAAACCAGAATTGCAGCAGATAGTAAAGACAACCACAAGGTCTCCTATAGTTATGTAAAGAGTCTCCACTGCAGTACCCAGATTTGCTCTGACCTACTGCACAATGGTACCTCCTATACTGAGCCAACAGATATTGCCAATGTACTGACCGACAGATTCAGTGCCAACTTTACCCCTCCCCCCCAAAGGACCAAACACGATACCAGTAGATTGTCAGGCACCTAGTATTACTGCTGCACAGGTTAAAACATCACTGTCCAAGGCCAAGAATACAGCGTCTATGGGACCTGACAATATCCCTGGCTGTGTTCTACATGAACTACAGAGTGAACTGGCACCTCACCTGTGTGCCTTGTTCAATCACAGCCTCACCTCAGGCTTTGCCCCTACTGAATGGCGCACTGCTACAATCATCCCTCTAAACAAAGGAGGAGCGATTACAGACCCTGGGAACTATCACCCCATTAGCCTGATGAGTCTGATATGCAAAGCTATGGAACGCATCATCATTTATTTATTTCTTTTTATTTGCAGTTTGTTTACCAGGATAGTCCACTGGGCAACATTGAGCTCGTTTTCAGTGGAGTCCTGGGGTGAAAAGCTCCAGAGAAATTTGAATACATAGTACACAAAAGTACAAATCTTTAGTATACATTTCTAAAAAACATTACAGTGATGATAAAATACAAATCAACACAATTTTGAATTACAAGAATTGCATTGGATTTTTTTTTGTACACAAGGTAATAATTAGTAATAAATAATCATGGACCTAATAAACAAAGATATAGGGAATCTCCAAACTCTGGACCCTACACAGTTTGGTTTTGTGGAGGGTAGTTCATGCCTGCTCAACCTGGTGGACTTCTTTGAATCAGTCACCAGAGCTGTGGATGAAGGCAAGGTGGTTCATACAGCCTACCTTGATCTGGCCAAGGCCTTTGATACCATTCCCACAAAAACTCACGAAGCTAGGCATTAACCCCTATATCCCTAGGTGGGTTGCAAACTGGCTCACAGATAGAACCCACAGTGTGAAAGTAGCTGACTCCAAGTCAGACTGCTGACCATTCACAAATGGAGTCCTACAGGATTCGGTCCTGGGTCCTCTCCTGTTTATCTACTTCTCTGAAGTCCAGGCCAACACAAAGGGACTCTGGCTGACAATGTTCGCAAACGGTTGCAAGTTGTGAGCTAGTATTACCTCCCCAAGTGATGCTGACATCCTACAGAAAGGCCTCACTGAGACCAATGACTGGTGTCAGAATCATGGCCTTAAGCTCAATGCCAAAAAATGTGTTGTCATCCCCTTTGGGAAAAAACCTAGTTCTCATGAATTACCACTTCAGTGGTAGTCCACTGAACACAGAAGGCGTTATAAGAGATCTGGGAATGCAGGTTGACAGCAACCTCTCTTTTGACCACCACTTTGCCACTGTGGTCAGAAAGTCCTTCTGTGTGACACATCTCATTACTAAGAAATTTGCATCCAGGAAGAAAGAGGTCATTGTCTCCCTCTACTTTTCCCTCATTAGTCCAGTCGTTGAGTACAGTGTGCCATTTGGCATGTACCTCACTAGACACCTGGAACAACTAGAGAGGCCACAAAAGTACATCACAAAGAGTATCCTAGGCCTTAAATACTTGTCCTATATGGACAGACTCAAAAAACTCCAACTATTCTCTGTCTCATATCGACTACTTAGAGGCAATCTCTGCTTGACTTGCAAAGCCATGTCTGACGCAGCTGTGTTAGAAATGCTACATCTAACGAAATCCCAGTCCCTCCATACCACATGCTCCAGAGACCTCAACCTTATTACCACGGTCAACAGAACATGCTGGAGGGACAGGCTCATAACCCAGAGACTGCCCATGCTATGAATAGACTTCCCATACATGTCAGAGTACCTCACTGGCCCTCTTCAAGAGAAATCTTGATAAGTGGATTGGAAATAGAAAATTCACCCCGGGGATCACTCCAGTGGCTGCACTCGACAGAGGTACTGGGAACTAAGGTCGGGTGGCATGATGTCAGGGTAATCCTATGGGCCAGGCTTGTAAAGGCTCCAAGGCTATTAGCCTAGTACACACCTATGACCCTCTGAATTTGGGTGTAGTTAGTAGAACAGCCAGCCTAAAAGACACAAGTACTGCAGTTTATTGTTTTTGTTATGTTTCACTTAGGGACAGGTTGCTATTTATATGTTACAGACAGTGGAGGCATTGGAAGTTATAGAGCAAGACAGACAGATTTATACTGCAGCAAAGAACAAGTAAGGTAAAGTATGGTAAGGCAGGTAAAGTAGGGGAGGACTTTTGCAGTTGGTATATAGCATGGAATAAAGAAGGATAGGACTTAAGAGAAGCCACATCTTCCAGTATAAAGAAAATTACCAGCAAACTTTTTACTTGCAGTGGAAGTATATGTTTTCTACGGAAGACCCTGCCCTATTTATTACAGAGAAATAGAGTAGCCATGTTAGACATGATATGTCATTAAATAACATACATTATTAATATGCATCTCTCTCTTGTTGTCCTTATTAGGGTCCTTTTTAGGGTAAACCTCAGTCTTGGATGTTATTTGCTGGACAATGATGGTTTGATGGATGCCAGTTCAGTGTAATAATTACGGGAAAGAGCAAGACAGAGAGGGTTTGGATTATTAATATGCCTCTCTCTCGTGGACCTTATTTCATACTTCTCAACTGTACAGATTTTTGCAGAATGTCCAGATTTTTGCCTCATATTTTTGGTCTTTTCATCATAAAATATTTGGTTTTCTGGCAAATCATTGAGGAGTGAAGTTAGAAAATAATGGCAGATATTTGAGTTTCAGAATTTTGTATGATTCACAAAATTCACGCTAATGCAAAACCTGTTATTCTAACAACTTTCTAAGTTTATAGGAGCAATATTTAAAAATTGTACCTATTTTTGGGCATTTGTTCCCCCATTTTTTATGGTTTTGTCCAGATTTCTTTCACTAAGAGGTTAATAGGTATAATTAGGTTAAACTTCGGTCTTGGATGTTGTTTGCTGGATGGTTTGATTAACGCCAGTTCGGTGTAATAGTTGAGGGAAAGAGATGGTCAAAGTAAGACAGAGAGAGTTTGGTGCATAGAAACACTGGAAGACAGGCACTGAAGGGAGGCAAGTATATTATCACATATTCAAAATGATGACTAGAAGGAAGGAGAGTAGGAGAGAGGAATGTATGTTTATGTATATGTATGTATGTATATGTATATATATATATATATATATATATATATATATATATATATATATATATATAAAATGTGTCTACCTCGGCCCACAAATTTACGTTTCTTCTAAACATAATTTTATAACCCCATTTTTCCAAAAGTGTATTAACCCCAAATTGCACTTTCTCGAAAAATTGAGTCAACTAAAAGCAACTGAGGCTGTTGTAGGGGGTGTGGGGGTGGAGGGGAGCTTACCCCCCAGCATAAATGTATTTAGTGTTGTCATTTTTTTTTTTTAATTTGCTTTTTGTTGACTCGGTTTTTTGCGAAAGTTCAATTTCAGATAAATGCACTTTCGGAAAAACAGGGTTGCGAAATTACATTTCTGAGAAATGGAATTTCGGTGGGTTGAAGTAAACCCACATATATATATATATATATATATATATATATATATATGGGTTCCCTTCAGAAGCACGAAATACGGAAATATCGCATTTCAGTATTTCGAGACCAAGAAGCCGAATCCACATAATAGCGAAAGTTTAGAAGCGCAAAATTCAAAACCACGAATACCAGAGGTTTTGAATTTTGCACTTCTAAAGTTCCGCTATGGTCATGTATTCAGGTAAGTGTGTGTGTTAAGGGGTTTGGGTAGGGGCTGTGGTGTTTGTCAGTGTGTTTTGTTGCTGTGATGTGTGTGTGTGCGAAGAGAAAGTAGCTTGTGTGGTGGTGTTTTGTGTGTGTTTGTATGTAGTGCGACCTCAGAGTGAGAATATTTAAGTAGGAGGGGTGTGCAGCCCTGCTTTCATGTAGTACAGTGATTGTGTGTGTTTGTGTGGTGGATGGTGTGTTTGTGTGTGTAGTAAAACCGCAAAATTCAAAACTCCCAGTATTTGAGGTTTTGAATTTTGTGGTTTTTACTTTTCATTGTTTTGTGGATTCGACTTCTTGGGCTCGAGATACTGAAATTTGACATTTCAGTATTTCAAGCTTCTGAAGTGATTTTATATATATATATATGTGTGTGTGTGTATGTATGTTTATATATATATGTGTGTGTGTGTGTGTGTGTGTGTATACTTTATAGTTTCAAAATACTGAAATCTCGAAAATCTAAAGCCAGACATTCAAAATATCGAACCCCCCCACATCCCCCGCTACTTACATATACTAACTCCAAGGTTACACTAAAAAGACATAGACACTAAACCCCAAGGCCGGCCGTTGCTGAAACGGCACCCTAGGCGAAGTACTGCTCTGGCGCCCCTTAAGCCCCACCCATACCAAATTCAAGTAACAACCCTATTTGAGCCATGCCCACAGATGGGTCACTCCCACAAAATCCACTCCAGTTCTTTCAATGTTTAAATGCATGAAAAAACAGTCATACTGTAACAAACACTTTGTAGCGTAGTTGACTGCAATTGAAGGCTGAATTCTCCTTAACAAACCTGCTTGATCTGTTGCTAGTGTAGCATTCACACAGCCAAATGACAGGTGCTAAAGCCATGGTTTAAAGCTCAGTGCCACAAAATGTATAATAGTACCCTTTGAGAAGTCACTCACCCTAGGACATTACCTCATCGATTGCATACCCCTAACGGTAGGACAAGTAGGGATTTGGGTATGCATGTAGATAGTAACCTGGTTTTTGACCAATATGTGTCTAAGGTAGTAAGAAAATTATTCCATGTTGCTCAACCTATAAGCAAGGGCATGCCATCTAGGTCCAAGGAAATCATTGTTTCACTGTATCCGGAACTCATCAGGCTCATAATTGAATACAGTAACCTCTTTAATATATACCTGATTAGGCACCTTTAACAAATTAAATGTCTATAAAGGTTTTTCACAGAAAGAGTAGAGGGTGGAAACACCATGTCCTATGCTGATCGCCTCACAGCCCTGTCTCTATATTCTGTTTCCCACAGACTGTTAAAAAGCAATCTATGCCTGGCATACAAGGCGTCCTTGGATCGTGCTATGATGGACCTTTTGCATATCAAGAAAATGAATAAGATTTAAATTACTGGATCTAGGGATTTAAACTTATCTGCTAACTTAAATAGGACATGTTGGAGGGACAGGTATGTGTCCCACAGAATTTTTCTTCTCTAGAACAGGCTTCTTATCTATGCGAAGCAGAGCTTTTCCCTAACCCTATTCAAGAGAAACCTGGACCAGTAGATGGGAAATTAGAAATACACCCTGGGTTTTGCACCTATGTTTCTTGTCCTAGCTTACATATACACCTTAAAATAGTCTCTAAGGCATATAAACTTCTGGGATACATTGTGCATGCATGGCTAGGCTTATAAAGGCCCCAGTGGTCATTATCTTTGTATACACCTATTAACTTATAATGAGCGTCTCATTTAACTTGGAATATATATGTCCTAAACCAAACAGCAGTCTAATGGTATTTTAATCGGCATTGATCTGTCTCATCAGTTCATCTATCAGAAAAGGATCTTCTTCTTCCTTCGGCTGCTCCCATTAGGGTTTGCCACAGCAGATCAACTGTTTCCATTTCTTCCTGTCCTCTGCATCTGGCTCTGTCACACCAACCACCTGCATGTCCTCTCTCACCACATCCATAAACCTTATCTTAGGCCTTCCTCTTTTCCTGTTACCTGGCAGCTTCATCCTTAGCATCTTTTTCCCAATATACTCTGCATCCCTCCTCAGCACATGTCCAAACCAACGTAATCTTGCCTCTCTGGCTTTGTCTTCAAACCTTCCAACCTGGGCTGACCCTGTAATTTGCTTATTCCAAATCCTGTCCATCCTCGTCACACCCAGTGCAAATCTTAACATCTTCAACTCTGCCATGTCAAGCTCTGACTCCTGCCTTTTTGTCAATGCCACTGTCTCCAACCCATATAACATAGCTGGTCTCACTACCCTCTTGTAGACCTTCCCTTTCACTCTTACTGGTGCTCGTCTGTCACAAATCACTCCTGACACTCTTCTCCACCCACTCCAACCTGCCTGTACACTCTTCTTCACCTCTCTTCCACACTCACCATTACTCTGAAATGTTGATCTCAAGTACTTAAACTCATCCACCTTCGCCACCTCTACTCCCTGCATCCTCACCATTCCTCTATCCTCCCTCTCATTCACACACACATATTCTGTCTTAGTCCTGCTGACCTTCATTCCTCTTCTCTCTAGAGCATATCTCCACCTGTTCCCTACTCTCACTACAGATCACAATGTCATCTGCAAACATCATAGTCCACGGGGACTCCTGTCTGATCTCGTCTATCAACCTGTCCATCACCATTGCAAGTAAGAAAGGGCTCAGAGCTGATCCTTGATGTAATCCCACCTCCACCTTAAACACATCTGTCACTCCCACTGCATATCCTGTACCACTCTTATATACTTTTCTGACACTCCCGACTTTCTCATACAATACCACAACTCCTCTCTAGGCACCCTGTCGTATGCTTTCTCAAAATCCACAAAGACACAATGCAAATCCTTCTGACCGTCTCTGTACTTCTCCATCAACACTATCAGAGCAAACATCGCATCTGTAGTGCTCTTTCCTGACATGAAACCATACTGCTGATCACTAATCATCACCTCCCTTCTTAACCTAGCTTTCACTACTCTTTCCCATAACTTCATGCTATGACTGATCAGTTTAATCCCTCTGTAGTTACTACAGCTCTGCACATCACCCTTATTCTTAAAAATCAGTACCAAAACACATTTTCTCCATTCCTCAGGCATCCTCTCCCTTTCCAAGATTTCATTAAACAATCTAGTTAAAAATTCCACTGCCATTTCACCTAAACACCTCCATGCTTCCACAGGTATGTCATCTGGACCAACAGCCTTTCCGTTATTCATCCTCTTCATAGTTGTCCTTACTTCCTCCTTGCTAATCTACTACACTTCATGATTCACTATCCGCACATCATCCAACCTTCTCTCCCTCTCATTCTCTTCATTCATCAACCCCTCAAAGTACTCTTTCCATCTGCTCAACACACTCTCCTCGCTTGTGAGTACGTTTCCCTCATTATCCTTTATCACCCTTACCTGCTGCACATCTTTACTAGCTCAGTCCCTCTGTCTAGCCAATCGGTACAAATCCTTTTCTCTCTCCTTAGTGTCCAACCTTTTATACAACTCTTCATATGCCTTATCCTTATCCTTAGCCTTCGCCACCTCTCTCTTTGCCATGCACCTCATCTCCTTATACTCTTGTCTACGTTTTTCATCTCTTTGACAATCCCACTTCTTGTTCGCCAACCTCTTTCTCTGTATACTCTCTTGTACTTCTTCATTCCACCACCAGGTCTCCTTGTCCTTCTTCCTCTTTCCAGATATCACACCAAGCACCTTTCTAGCCATCTCTCTTACTAGCTCTGCTGTAGTTACCCAGCTATTCGGTAACTCTTCACTGCCACCCAGTGCCTGTCTTAACTCTTCCCTGAAAATCACCTCATAATTAGCCTTTTTCAATTTCCACCATTTGATCCTTGGTGCTGCCCTCACACTCATCCTCCTCTTCTTGATCACCAATGTCATCCTACAAACCACCATCCTATGCTACCTAACTACACTTTCCCGTGCCACCACTTTACAGTCTCCAATCTCCTTCAGACTGGCCCTTCTACATAAGATGTAATCCACCTGTGTGCATCTTCCTCCCCTCTTGTATGTCACCCTATGCTCCTCCCTCTTGTTAAAATATGTATTCATCACAGCCATGTCCATCCTTTTCGAAAAATCCTCTACCATATGACCTTCTGCATTCCTTTGCTTAACACCATACCTACCAATCACTTGCTCATCCCATCTGTTCCCTTCACCAACATGCCCATTGAAATCTGCTTCAATCACCAGTCTCTCACCCTTGGGTACAGTCATCACCACTTCATCCAACTCACTCCAAAATTTTTCTTTCTCATCCATCACACACCCAACTTGTGGAGCATATGCACTAACATTCATCATTACACCATCAATTTCTAGCTTCATGAACATCACTCTATCCGACACTCTTTTCACCTCCAAAACACTCTTAGCATACTCTTTCTTCAGGACAATGCCTACGCCATTTCTCCTCCCATCCACACCATGATAAAACAATTTGAAACCGCCTCCGATACACCTAGCCTTGCTCCCCTTCCATCTGATCTCTTGCACACACAATATACCAACCTTCCTTTGGTCCATCATATCAGCTAGCTCTCTCCCTATACCAGTCATACTGCCAACATTCAAAGTTCCAACCCTCACTATCACAGTCCTAGCCTTTACCTGCCTTCGGGCATGCCTTCTCCCTCTTCTCCTCCTTCGGCCAACAGTAGCCCAATTTCCGCCAGCACCCTGTTGGCCAACAGTACTGGTGGCGGTCGTTGTTAACCCAGTCCTCAACCGATCCGGTATGTATTTCTGTACTGTTGTCTGCATGTATGATTTGGCAACATTTTACGCCGGATGCCCTTCCTGATGTAACCCTCCCCATTTATCTGGGCTTGGGACTGGCACAAAGAAATGCACCGGCTTGTGCATCCCCATTGGCTGGGTTATGGGGCCTAGAAAAAAAATCAGTGGAGTATCTATCAGAAAAGGATACTCCACTGATTTTTTTTAGGCCCCATATGTCATACACTTGTTATAAACACAGTCGTGATTATTAGCGCAAATATTGACTAAGACCACTGAGGAACATCTAAAAGTAAATAAGTAATTGTCAAAAATAGAAATAAACATTAATTGCAAAATGGGCAATGTGTTGTTATTTAGTAAGCATAAAAGGGTTAAACTAGTACCTTCAGACTCAGCTGTTTATTCACAATAGGAAGCAATTGAGATTGTGTAATGGGGTAAATATCTGTGGAGATGGTTAGACAACCATCCTTTCCTTTGCTGACCATTTAGAGAAAGCTCAGAACCATGTCTCATAATTGCTGAGAATTTGCTCCAGAATATAATACCTGCTAATCAGATTAAGTAAAATCTCACTTGAGAAATGAATACCCATCCCTCTACTAGTTGTGGGTATGGCAGTGGTTGTCTCAAACTTTAAATGGGTAAGACTATGCAATTTTTATTATCACAGTCATCTCCACTACAAATACTTCGGAATTTCATGATTATTTGTTGGTTCATGCAGCAGTTTCCAGGAAAGGATCACTGCTGTGTTACTCTTTCTAGACCAGCTGCACCTTAAATGTAATCTGCTTTACAGAAACAGTTTCAGTGAGGTACCTAGTGCACCCATTTTTGAGATATTACATCTTCCACTTCCTTGTTATTCTTATAGCTAGTGACCTGGACTATAGCTGAAAGGGGCTATTGGACTAGTCCTGTTACCCAGAACAAATCATCAGATCAATAAAATAATTTAAATCTGCTCTGATTCAACAACATTCTCTATATTTTAGCAACCTTAAAGGCATTGTAATTTTCCAACCTGTTTCCTAGATGCTCTCAGTTAACACCAAATGCATACTCAACAAGATCATTTAAACAACACCTATTTGATGACTTACAATGAAATTTGCAAGAAGTATTACAGATGTGCTACATGACACAACCTTTTAGAATTATTTTTCTTGACTTGTCATGCAACCCTGTGTCTGTCTGTCTTTCTGTCTGCCTGCTTGCATGTCTGTCTTCCTCTGTCTCAACCATAAAAAGGCACACATGCAGACACTGAAACAAGTACATGCACATGTGTGTGTGTACACACACACACACACACACACACACACACACACACACACACACAATTTATTTATGGTGTTTGTGGTGTTTTGGAGTATGATAGATTCCTTGTTGTGTGCTATGAGGAAATGGTGTGAATAAGCATTGGATGGAAGAAGTATAACACTTTATTGTGCACATTTCCAATCACTATTTCATGTTTTGTCATAAATAATCCTATATCTAAGGTTAAACATAACAATGACTTATTTCTGTGATTCTCATTAAGAACTGCATCCTACAAGGCACGTTACATCAGCGTGTGGAAAGAAATTCACATTAATTATTGGGACTATCAAGCCTACTGCATGTTTCAAAGGTGTGCAGGAAAACTGGTGAAAATAGTATTTGATCTGAAGTAGTTACTTCATTTGATCTGCAACCTGTGGGTAGTTGGATCCGACCTCGGATCCGAACCGGCAGCTTTCCAAGCTCCAAGATCCGAGCTCCTAGCTCCTCCCCTACCCATAATCCCTTACTACCAATCACATTACCTCAGATCGTTTTTTGCCGCGGCTAAAGACAGTTGCTTCATAGTGAAGAGCTCCTGACCTGGTGAGATTGTTCTAATTATAGACTTTTTTTCTTGTTTAAACTTGTGTGTGTGTGTGTGTGTGTGTGTTTTAAAAATCAAACCTAAAAACCTTTAAAAAAAAAAAAAAAAAAAAAAAAAAAAAAAAAACTAATTTCCCTTTAGTTTAACTTTATCTCTCCCCCTCCCCCCACTAGTGTTTGGGTGTGTGGGTGAGAGGTTTTTATGGCTGAATCTAAGGCCATATTTTCAAAATGTACTGAGTGTGGCCACAAGCTTTCCCCAGCTGATGGCCACACTCAGTGCGTTTTGTGCCTGGGGGCAGCCCATCTATCGGAGGCCTGCCAGATATGTGCGGCCTTCAACCCTCGGGCACTCAGGGACAGGAAGAACAAGCTGATCCTGGTGGGAAAACTTCCCCAGGAATCAGCTTCTTCTTCCTCTCCCAGCCGGGTTCAAGCTACTACTGTAGCTTCGGCGCCGGCTACTCCATTAGCTGTACCTGGGACTCAACCTCCCTTATCAGGTACCAGCTCTGTGGAATCTAGTGCTTCTTTCCACAGGGAGAAGAAGCACAAGGACAGAGAGGGTCACAAATCAAAAAGGCGGGCCGAGTCTCATCCCTCGGCTCCGCCTGAGAAAATCCTAAAGTCCCCTGTGAGGGTCTCCGGATCCTCGCCCTCGGCTCCGTTCACCTTCTTTTTCTCCGGGCCGGAGGAAGAGGATAGGTCTCCTCGAGGTCTTCTAGGCGGCCCTCCCGCCCGCCTCAACTGCCTCTTCGCGATCTACAGAAGCATCTCCAAAGCAGACATGGATCGGATGATGCGAAGATTTCAGACCCAGATGCAGATGGGGATGCTCTTGCCTCCCCTTTGGGAGGGAGTGCAGCCCTAATTTGCCCGATCGCTCCTTCTCCGACCCGCTTTCGGGTCTCGAGTTGTCGGATCCAGGCCTTTCGGACCGGGAATACGTCGGCACCGATAGCGGTTGTGTCTTCGACGCCGACTATACCTTCGAGCTTGTCGGATCCGAGCTCTCGGGGCCGAGGGTTGAGCATCGGATCCAAGGGGGTGGTTGTGTCTTCGGCGCCGATTGGGTCGGAGCGCACCACTACCTCGGGTCCGATTGCTTCGGCTCCGACCCCGATCCTATCCTCGGAGCCAGGGAGGTTACTTTCTCAGGCTGGGGACAGTGAATCTCCCTCAGCTTTTGAGGTAGTGGAGAGGGTACTGTCGAGGTCATCCAGGTCCCCGACCGGGCCTTCGGATCCACCCGTGCCCCCACTGTATCAGGGTCTGTCTTCGATCATCCGTCCATCTGGACAGCCTGCCCAAGCCCTCCAGTTGGTTCCTATGGAGGAACACCACCCTGCGGACGAGCCCTCTTCGGACAGTCCCGCCGAAGAGGCGCCTCGGAAGCATCTGTGCAAAAGGAGGCACCTGGACTCCCCCGAGTCCATTACCACGGATACAGATTTGGATGATACGGAGGGCTCTCCAAGGTCACCCCCTGAAGATGTCTCCTTCGGAGACATCATGGAAATGTTGCGTATAAGAGGGGGTTGGTCTGCCCAAAAGCCCTCCCTGGACGAGTCTGTATTTCTGGAGGCCTTTGAGGCAGGCCCATCTACCTCCTGGGTGTTCCCCCCAGCCGACCCCTTGGTGGATCTAATTACCACCAGGGCTTGGAAAGAGCCCGACACCGTGAAGCCTATCCCTAGACGCCCTGACAAGGTCCTCAGCCCTCCCTCTGATAGACCTACTTGGTCCAAAGTCCAAAGGTTGATGCTATGTTGGTGGCGGCGGCCACTAGGAAAGAACTTGCCCAGGAAAGTTCTTCGGTCCATCCGCCAGACAAGGAGTCCCGGGCATTGGACCATATTGGGAAGTGGATGTTTGCTTCAGTGACCTTTGCCATAAGGTCGCTGAACTACATGGCACACACCATTAGGCTACAGCGTGACTTAATTAAGGAATACGCTGCAGCCCCTCCGGAGTCCATGTCTGTCCCAGACAAAAAGGTTTTTGAGACTCGAATGGCCACTCTAAAGTCCATATCAAATACATCTATGCGGCTTCTTTCCCATGCCACGGAAGGAGCCGCTAGAGCTAGCGGAGCTGGAGTGGTCTTGTGACGTCACTCCTGGCTCCGCCTTTGCGACTTCACGGAACCCTTTAAGGCGTCCTTCGCGAACGCCCCTTATGACGGTTCGGCCTTATTTGGCTCAACAGTTCGTGACACGCTGGTCCAAAGCAAAAAGGATGGGAAGACGCTGTCGGCCGTCGGAGTCCGCTTCTCTAGCCCCCAAAGATCCTTCTCCAGGAATCAGAGGGAGCAAAAGAAGCTGTGGTTCCGTAAATCTCAGCAATCCCGTCCTGCTTCGGACAACTCATCCTTTAGAGGCAGAGGAGGACAAGGTGGAAGCTGGCCCAGAGGCAGAGGGGGGGGCTGTGTAACCTCGGGTCTAGAGACCTTTCTCGGACAGACCCGCGCAACAGCCCTGAGGGCTTGCCCGACTGTCCCTCTCTGGAGGCAGTCGGGGGGCGATTATCGGAGCACCTGTCAAACTGGGAGTCCATTACAAAGGATCGATGGGTGCTCCGGATTATATCCAGAGGTTACACTATACCGTTCACACCCCCCCCAAACCCAAACATCTCCTCGATGTTCCACCCCATCAGAGGGAGTCCGCAGCTCTGGAAATTTCAGAGTTGCTAAGAAAAAGAGCCATCCAGCCCGTCCCCCCAGATCAGTCTGGATTGGGTTATTACTCCAGGTTCTTCTTGGTGCCAAAGAAAACGGGGGACCTCAGACCCATCCTAGACCTCTCGTCCCTGAACCTGTTCATACCCAAGGAAAAGTTCCGGATGGTCACCCTCCAATCTATTCTCCCCCTTCTGCGGGAGAATGACTGGATGTGCTCGTTAGACCTCAAAGATGCGTACTACCATATACTAATGGACAGACGATCCAGGAGGTTCCTCCGCTTCCGGCTAGGAGCCAGTCATTATCAGTTCAGGGTTCTTCCATTTGGCCTAACCTCAGCCCCCAGAGTGTTTACCAAAGTCATGGCAGTGGTTGCTGCCCACCTGAGACTCCAGGGCATTCAGGTGTTCTCTTACCTAGACGACTGGCTCCTCACCGCCCCCAACAGGCATCTACTGGTTGTGGCGAGAGATTACGCCCTCTCTCTGGCCCGTTGTTTGGGCATTTCAGTGAATCTAAAGAAATCCTGCCTGTGCCCCATTCAAGCCCTAGAATTCATAGGGGCCAGGTTGGATACTCGGATCTCCAAAGTGGTTCTTACACCTGTCAGGCTGAACAATTTGTGTGTCCAAATCTTAGACATTCTTCGGAGACCCACTCCTCCAGCAGAATTAGTCCTGAGGGCGCTAGGGTCTATGTCTGCAGCGATCGGCCTTTCTCTTCATGTCCATCTGCGAATGCGAGTGTTACAGTGGACTCTCCAGGTCCAATGGTCACTATCGGTCCATCTCTTAGACATGCCGATTCCCCTGAGCAGGGCGTGCAGACACTCCCTTCTTTGGTGGTTACAGGCTCAGGAACTCAACGAAGGGAGACCCTTTGTGATTCCCCCAGTCAAAGCCACATTGACCACGGACGTTTCTTGCCTCGGGTGGGGTGGGCATTATGCAGGCAAGTCCATCCAAGGCACGTGGACTCCTCTAGAGACTGCATTGCATATCAACATCCTAGAGATGAGGGCAGTGCTTTTGGCGTTGCAAGCTCTTCATCACCTTCTTCCTCTGGGGACTATTGCAATCCAGACGGACAACATGTCCGTTGTCTGGTATATAAACAAACAGGGAGGGACCAGATCTTATCCCCTGTGTCGAGAAGCCATGAGAGTGTGGGAATGGGTGATTTCCACCAACCGCTTTCTGATAGCAACGCACATTCCGGGACGGTCCAACATATTAGCGGACAAGTTAAGTCGGGTATTCCTCAGCCCTTACGAGTGGTCTCTGAATCCTTCTGTCGCGAAGCAGATATTCCTCAAGTGGGGTCAACCTCGCTGCGACCTTCTTGCTTCTCCCCTAAACACAAAATGCAGCGATTACTTCGCGATAGTTCCCCCCGAGGGGAATCCCCCATGGACGCTCTGGTTCATGCTTGGCCGCCCGGTCTCTTTATGCATATCCTCCTCTTCCTCTGATGATGAAATTCATCCAGAAAGCCTGTCGGTTGGGGAGCAGAGTGATTCTCATAGCCCCATTCTGGCCTCGACAAATCTGGTTCCCCTTTCTGCAGTCTCACAGTGTGGCTCCCCCATGGATTCTGGACCCCAGACCAGACCTAATCTCGCATCCGACAAGATGCCACACTCCGAACCTGGTCAATCTCAGGCTTATGACTTGGTTGATCCAGTTCCATTAATGGCTAGGACTCCCGGTATCTCATCCCCTGTTAAGGCCATTCTGGTGGCAGCTCATAAGCCATCCACCAGAAAGCTCTACAACAGTAAATGGAAACGTTTTTCCATCTGGGCAAAGGAGAAGGAATTGGATCCCTTTACGGTTCCTATTCCCACTATCCTGGACTTCCTGTCCTTTCTTTTTAGACAAGGAGCTAGTGCGTCCACCGTTAAGGTCCAGCTAGCAGCCATCTCTCATTATCACGTGGGGGATGGCGTAGATTCCTTGGCGTCAGCAAAAATATGCAAGACCTTCTTAAAAGGCGTGTTTCTCTTAAAGCCCCCTATTAAGCCGGCAGTTCCTCCATGGGATCTTACCTTGATCTTACATTCATTAACAAGACCACCTTTCGAGCCGGCGGCCTCAGTGCCATTTAAATTCTTATCTTGGAAAACGGCCTTTTTGGTCGCTATTACTTCAGCCAAACGAGTCTCAGAATTACAAGCTCTGTGCATTAAGCATCCATACCTTATTTTTCACAAGGATAGAGTGGCCCTCAGGACTAATCCTTCCTTTCTGCCTAAGGTAGCCACAGAGGCTAACATTAATCAGTCTATTAATCTTCCTGTTTTCTTCCCGAATTTCCAAAACAAGGGTGAATACACATTGCACAAATTGGATGTATACAGACAACTATGTTTTTACTTGCATAGGACTAAAGATTTTCGCAAGTCAGACCAGTTGTTTGTTTCTTATGTTAAGTCAGCCATGGGCAAACCAATTTCTAAGGTGACAGTGGCAAATTGGATCTCTCAGTATATTAGACAGGGATACACTTCATCTGGGAAGCCAGCTCCGGTTGGCGTGCGTGCGCATTCTACTAGATCTGTGGCTACCTCGACGGCTTTTTGGTCTAGAGTTCCGGTAGATGATATTTGTTCAGCAGCTACCTGGTCCTCTTCCCACACGTTCATTTCTCATTACAAACTGGACATGATTTCCAGAAGTAGGGCTTCCTTTGGCTCTGCGGTGCTTCAGAATATCCTTCCGTAGGGACCACCCAGGGTCTTAGGTAAGCTGGGGACTCTGTCCCACAGGTTGCAGATCAAATGAAGTAACTACTTCAGATAAAGAAGTTATGTACTCACCATAACGTTCCATCTGAGTAGATACTTCATTTGTCTGCAACCGACCCCCCCTGCCATCCCCCGAACCTCGGTAAGGTATTGCCCCTTTGGAGATTTTTTCTCCGTCTTTAGCCTATAGGACAAACTAACCGATCTGAGGTAATGTGGTTGGTAGCAAGGGATTATGGGTAGGGGGAGGAGCTAGGAGCTCGGATCTTGGAGCTTGGAAAGCTGCCGGTTCGGATCCGAGGTCGGATCCGACTACCCACAGGTTGCAGACAAATGAAGTATCTACTCAGATGGAACGTTATGGTGAGTACATAACTTCTTTTTAGCTTATCAAGTCCTAATAGTTCACTAAAATCTGCAAAATGTTAAGGTAGACAATTTTATTATATTCTTATTGTAGAATTTCACTATTAAACAACTGACAGTAGAAAACAATTATGGAGTTTATATAGGTCAGAGGTGAGGTTCATAAACTAGAAACATTAATATTGATTTACCATTTGATTTTGAACATGTATCCATTCCAGATTCATTAAATGTTCATATAAAGTGGCCAGAAAAGTTTCTTTTAAATTTATTATTTTCTGGTATTTGCTTGCATCTTAATAGTTTGTACTGTTGTCTTCTTACAGCTTTGAATGTTGACTTCTAATCTGGTATCATTTGATACACAAGTTTTATAGTATATTGGTATCTGCTGTAATATGGTGCCACCTATCTACACTTCTTAGACTTCTCTCACTGCTAGTAAATTGACATTTAACTTAATGATAAGGGCACCATGATGTTTTTGAATACAAGTGTTTGAGCTTTAGAGTGATGTATCTGTATCATTTGTCTTTTCTTCGTACCTTGTAAAATTGACATTGGGCATCTGTAGAACTGATAGTTATTAATGAATGCATTAACATTTGTTTTGTGAAAATTAATCAAACATAAACAATCCATCAGTATTCGAACATTTAAAACGGACATGTTAAACATAAAGCTGAAGACTTTTATAGTGATCAACACTGTGGGAGCATTTACCATTTTTAAGCATTATCTTGCACACAAAAATTAAGGAGGTTGCAAATGTTTATTCCGTGCATTTTAATGTCTTGGAACCAAAATTTGATTTTGTCATAGCAGCAGAATATATGCTGAAAATCTATACATGATATTAATAGCGTAGTGCATAACAAGATACCATATGGGAACATTTTTATTTTAGATACTGATGGATTGTTTATGTTTGATTAATTTTCAATTTATAATTTATATATAATATATATATATATAATTATATATATATATAATATATAATTTTATATATATATAGACACACACACGCACACACAGACATATATATCTATAGATATATATATATATATATATATATATATATATATATATATATATATATATGGGTCCTAGTTAAATGATCGAAGTTCAGATCTTCGAATTTCATATGGCCGAAACCATATGATCGAAGTTCTAAAACTTCGAACATTTAAACAGAGATCTCTGTACAACGTGGAACAGGAATATTCCCTTTTCCTCATTGTAGTGTGATCTCAGAGTTGGTATATTTTAGTAGTGGGGGGTGCAGGAGGGGGGGAACTTGCATGCATGTGTTTTAATTTGTTTTTGTTTTGTTTTTCTTCTTTCTTTTAGTGTTCGAAATTAGTAAATTTCAGTTATATGGTCCTGACCATATCAGTTTGCAGTTTTTTGTAATTTCGATCATTCAACGTAGACCCATATATATATATATATATATATATAGGAGAACCTCTCGCATGTATGCGTGTGTATATCTATATATATATATATATATATATATATATATATATATATATATGGGTCTACTGCTAAATTTCGAAGTTTCAAAACATCGACTTTCTTTTAGTTGAGACCATATGATCAAAGTTTTGAAACTTTGAAATGTAAATAAAAAAAAAAATCAGATTATTGAAGTTTCAAAACTTTGAACATCATACAGCTGAGACCATATGATCAAAGCTTTGAAACTTTGAACGTTTTGAATGGAGATCACAATACAGAGCGGAATGGGAAATTTTCCTTTTTCCTCACTGTAGTGCAGTTTCGAAGTTGGTATATTTAATTAGCAGGGGATGTGGGGGGTAACAAAAAAAAATTTTCTTTAATTTTTTTTTTTATTATTATTTTATTTTCAAAGTTTCAAAACTTCTATCATATGGTCTTGGTCGTATGGTGTTCAAAGTTTTGAAATTTCAGTAATCTGATAGGGACCCATATATATACATACACACATACGCATACACACTTTGCAAAATAAAAGTAGAAGTATGTGTTCCTTGCTTTCATTATGGTTGTTATAATGTTTTACAGGTTTCACTTCTATCCATTTTGGTATGGACATCACAGATGGCAGAGAGACTGTACCTCTATTACAGGAAGGATTTTTGGAGGTACAGTAATATTTTCTTGCAGTCTTTTTGTCTTTTCCTTTTTTTTTCTGTATTGGTATATCACCATATTGTTGGGAGGGTGGCCTAATGGTTAAGGTGTTTGCCTTACAAACACAAGGTGCAGGGATAATTGGCTAGGCTTAAAATGGTTTGCAAGTGTAATTAGCCTAGTACTATCTATAAACCATCTAGAATGTTCTGTGACTGTAGTCAGCTGAAAGTTTACAGAAATTGGAATTTTGATTTTCCCAGGAGAAGGAAGGAGCTTCAGTTTGCATTTTCAAGTTATGGTCTGGTTGGGCAAAAAAAAAAATCAAAGGAAGCAGTTTCCTGTCATACCTGCCAGTTTTTACATTATGCTCACCATAGGTATTCTAAGTGTTAAACAATTTATTGGTAATTCTCTGCACATGCCTGTTAAATTCCAAGAAAGTGCCCCCCCGTCCAAAAAAGTGTTGCAAGGTTCTGGGAGCCTAATTCTAACATCTCCAGTGAACTCCTTTGGGTCCAGTTAAATTGCTGCAAGTCTGTCCACAGCATGGATATATTTTTGCAAACAGTTTGAGGCAAAGATGCAAAAGCATCCTAACTTTGTGGATTTTCTGGGGGGCCGTACTGATGTTTTTCCATTCCATATCGGATGTTGTGCACTTTAGCTGTAACACCCACCCTCTCACTATTGCCCTGGCTATATCTCTTTTTCTAAACAGCTGCATTATTATCAAATAGGTATAATGAAATATACAGCTGTTGCCATTTCTGCATCCTAGAAAATATACAGAAAGAATGAATGATGCTTTGCAGTGTACTTTTTTGATTTATTTGCTAACCAGGTAAACCCAGTATGCACAAGCCTTGTTTCAAGGCTTGGCTTAGAAGTATCATTCGAGTAGATGACTTCCTGAGTGATACAGCTCAAACAAAAGGGAGGCTAAGGGAACTGAAGCCTGGACTACAGGAGAAGCTAGTAAGGAATGCATAACCTTCATTCTGTGTGATAAATTTCTTTTTCAACTACTGTGCATCATATTGTCTTATCCTGATAATAAAAGGTCAACCTGTCTGGCTTATCATATGTCTCCTGCTAAAATTATCATTCATATTCCCAGAAAATAGAAAAGCATTTATATCTACTTGAAATGTGCCTCTAAATTGGTCCTATGGTAAAAAAATATTTTCTGTACCCTTTCTATAGCCTTTTGTTCCCAGTATTTATGTCATTGATGCCTGTTAAGCCATACTGTTATATACTCAATACTGAGTTCTGCCTTTAAAAATTCAAGAAGCGGAAAATCTTCCTTATTCCAATTTTTAATCAATAATGTATCCATATTGTATTTAACAGTGGAGTAACTCATTTTAATACATGGCAAACAAACAAACTCTCTAGATCAAAATAAACAGTGAAGCCTGTCTCACCCACCACTATTTGAACTCCCAGGATGGGTTAACTAGCTTCCCAATAGCACTGGGGGTGGGGATGACACCACAAAAAAAAAAAAAAAAAAAGAAGAAGAAAAAGACCATCTCAACAAAGTGGCCCATGGGGACAAAGAAACATGTGAGTGAGCAATGTCATTCAAGGTTATTATGAAGATTTTTTTTATCCATAGAAGACATACCCTTTTTCTGTGGTAAATAAAGTCTGGAATTATACTTAAAAAAATATTTTTTTTTCGTGTTGCCACAATCCATATATCTAAGACATTTACCACTTTGTGGATTCGTAAATAGAGATATTTAGTACCCAAAGACTACGAGGGATCAACTTTAACTCTGATATCCTCTTAATTTATTTATCATAGAATACCAAATTTGCAAAATGTTTTGCTCATTCACATTTGGGTTCTGCTATTTATCTATCTATATATATATATATGTACATATACATATATATATATATATATATATATATATATATATATATACACACACACACACATATATATATATATATATATATATATATATATATATATATATATATATGCAGATCATCAGTAAAAAGCAAGTTTTACCTCCATCATAGCCTACACATGTTTTTAGTATTTGCCAGTGACTTCAGGTAAAGTACAGAAAGGAGGGATGAGAGAGTGCATTACTTCCTTGTGGACCTCATAAGCTAAATGTCTCAGTTACTCTCTCATTCACCTTAACTCATTATAGAATACTTGTAAATAAATAGCCTTTATTAGCCCTGTGAGTGGTAGGGTTTATGGGGTTTCAGTTTTTTTTTGTTTTTGTTTTTTTTTTTTTTGGGGGGGGGGGGCAGGTTACAATCCTTGAATCCCAAACCACTGGCACTAAGTCATACAACACTCTGGGAGCAAATCTGCAACATGGACCACCAAATAAGTATGCAGGGGGTATTTGGACTAAAAAGCATGTGACCAATGTGTACTTTCTTCCTCTTGTTAAGACCAATACCTACTACTACCTCAAGTAAGCTTTAGCTATGGAAAATATTTATAATCTCTGGTTCCTCAAGATTGTGTTTATCTTGGCCCTAGTCTGGTTCCTTTTTCTGCAGTCTTACCAACAGTAACTGAGACTTAATCAAATTGTTTTTGATTTACACGTATGCAACATGAGTATACGTACACACTCGCTCACACAGAGACACACACACACACACACACACACACACACACACACACACACACACACACACACACACACTTCCCAGGAAAGAGCTATTGATACCTGTCTAGTGACAGCACCCATTTCCTGTATTCATGGTACACACTACTGGCATCCCGAACAGTACTGGTACCAAGGCATTGGTTACTGAATACTCCTCTAATTAGAGATCCAGCATAATAAATTATAGTAGATTTTAGAAAATCATTTAAAAAAAAACAAATGCCAACAGCTGCTCCAGTGCTAATAAACTGATAAGTAGAACAACAACCACATTTTGATAAATAAATAAAAACACTTCACTTAACAGAAAATCAGGTAAAAGCATAGAAAATACCATTTAAATATACAAAATTGATTGCACAGGGTAGAATTAAAGAAAATTTTTTGAGCAGATAGTTGGCAACAGAATAACTCTAATTTCATCTAAATAATTTTGTTTGTACTAGTTTCTAGAGAGTACTTCAGCCTAACTACCTTTAAGTCAGTAAAATCTACAGTAGCTACAGATGATGTCCAGGATGGTAATCAGAGATTCTCTTTAATGTCTCTAGGGAAACAGGATGTATTTTCATATATCTGCAGTCTCTGTAAAATGCTTTGCTGCCACAGATTATAAAAATATCAAGTCCATAGTCTAGAGCAATTATTGGAATCCTGCAGCTGCTTTCCATACAAGTTTCTTTATTTATTTATTGCTGTTTGACAACTGGGTGAGTGGGCTGTTCTACTGAACCTTTTTAGTTAAAACCTGGTACAGGGATTACAGTTATAAGTACAATTAAAAGATATTTAAATTAATTTACATTTTCTATTGTATAGCACATGGTTGCACTCTGTACAGTGAGAAGCTAACACAAATTTATTGTAGGGAAAATACAGCTGAGACAAAGGAGTTATCCATGATCCCAATAGCATTTGCAAATGGATTCAACAATGAGATGATCTTTAAGAAAGTCTTTAATGCTTTCCAGATTTTGATTTCAGAAGACAGCTGACGTTGTTAGAATTTTTATTTGTTTAAAGTATTCATTAACATTTTAAAATGTTTTCTTATGCTCTGTACCTTTAAATGTTGCATATATGATTATGACTGCTTTATGTAAAGCATTGGTGTGTGATGTAGTTAAATTTTAATGAAGTCCTGAATTGTTAACTGGACTAAAGCATTTCTGTTTGTTATTGCTACATAAATTCACTAAGTTTGATCATTGAAGTGGTTGATGTTGACTTTCCTGCTGTATTTCATTTCCTTGCCTAATTCTAGTGGTTGCTTTTGGTTTTCTTACAAGTGGAGTCTTTCACCACCAGTTTGCTTTTTCTTTTTTGTGTTATTAGAATGCTCTTTTTCCCAATGAGGTTTTGAAGCGTGGGCAAACAAAGTTGAAAAAGCGGTTTTACAGTTTCTCAGATCATAGGTGTCGCCCTGTATTTTTTCTTTTAGTTGGGGAGGGGGGAGTAGCACCTTTAAAATAAGAGCAGTTAATAACAGTGTAGTCCTGTTGGAAACAGAGAGCCAATTAGTTTTTTCAATTAAATCAGATGAAATTAAATGAAAAATGAAATGAAGTCAGAAATCAGGCCAAGAAACCAAGCAAACTAGATAAAAAGAACTATTTCCTCGGGGTCCAAAACAAACACTCAAAAGACCCCAAAATGTTTTGGCATGCTATCAACTCCCTTCTGAAACCAGGAAAAATTACCACTCCAGCCCCCTCTTCAGACAATAATACCAAAGACATAGCATCCCAATATATTCACTATTTTACAGAATCCATCCTAACTTTGTCCTCTCATCTATCCAATAACAACCATACACATATGCCTACCAAATGCACTGACAATATCCCCTGCTTTACTCTCTCACCAGTTCCCACTTCCAATATAATATTAAAAAAACTCTTCCTAAAACTAAAGCCAACCATCCTTGCAGCTGACAGTCTACTGGCCAATTCCCTAAAAATTGCTGCTGAATCCCTGTCTTACCCAATTTCTATACTCATCAACCGCTCCATACAGGAAGCCTACATCCCCCAACTCTGGAAAGGTTCATATATTATACTACCACTCTGTCCCCCTTATCTTAACTGCTTAAGAAATGTATTCACTCTCAAGTCATGAAATTCCTAAACACACACAATCTTCTCTCCTCCACACAACATGGTTTCTGACAGAATCACAGCACAACAACTGCTCTCCTCTCTTTGACCAACCAGGTCAGCCTTCACAGAAATAACAATAATTTTGTTTTTGCAATATTTTTAGATCTCTCAAAAGCATTTGATATGGTCTCACACTCCAAAGTTCTAGACTCCCTGGCCTCCCTATCCTTTGCCCCTTCCACTATTGCCTGGTTTAAAAGCTATGTGTCTCATAGCCAGCAATCAGTTCAATGGCAAGGCATACAATCTCCTTTGCTCCCAACTACGATAGGCGTACCACAAGGCTCAATCTTAGGCCCACTACTCTTCTCCATATTTACCAACAATTTACACACCTCCACCCAGCATGCCTCCCTTATACAGTATGCTGACGATTCAACTCTTATCTGCTCTGCTCCATCACTTTCCAGTCTAAGCAACTCACACAAGAATCCTTCAGTTCTTTAGAAAGTTGGATTACTGATATCCAACTAATCCTAAACCCCAATAAGACAAAATTGCTACTTTTCGCCCCCAACAAATCTCTACCTACCCCCCTATCCTTTTCAATCTCTTCCAAAAATGGTACCATCATATCTCCCTCTGACCATACCAAACCCCTCAGTGTAGAAATTGACAATAACCTACTCTTCGATGTCCATATCTCACAAACCATAAAAAAGGTCCACAAAAAGTAGGATCCCTATATAGGCATAAATAATTCCTCTCAGAACAGGCACTGATCACTCTAGCCCAAACCCATCTACTCTCCACTCTAATGTATGCCGCGCCAATTCTTACCCAAGTCAGAAAACTTGATCGCACCAGACTTGAATCATGTTACATTAAAATTTCCAAGTTTGCGAACAACTCCACCTTCAGAACCCATCACTGTCAATCTCTAAGGAAACTACAATGGTTAGAACTTCCCCAGCTACTCAGTTACCACCAGTTAGTCATTGCCTTTAATATTGTTAGACATCCTGAAAAAACCCAGCACTAAGCCAGCTACTTTCTCCATACAGAAGTAATCGCCCTCTCTGATCTACTGAGAAATCCCTCCTATGCATCTCTAAAGCTAACAACAACTCAGGGAAAGCTCTTTTTTCTCATGCCATAGCTAGATCCTGGAATAACCCCCCTCCCTTCTCTGACCTCTGCCCCCACTAACATACATTTCAAAAATGCTCTTAGATCACATCTTATGAATACATGGCTATGTCTATGCATCACATGAATCTCACAATCTCAGCACACTTTACACCTTCCTTCCTGTTATTTTTACTGCATATATGCTGCAGTTAAGTATCTTACTATCAACTTGAAATTTCATATTATGTCATGTCTAATCATTTGATTTTTTTCTTCCTTTATCCTATCTCACTAATCCAGTGTTAAAGCTTTCATGTATGAGACTCTCTATCTTTGTAAACTTACTCATTTACTGCTGATGTATTGTTTATTGTTTAGACTGGATTGTACGAGACTTTTTATGTCTGCACTTAACTCAGTTATCACTGTTACATTATTGTTTGTATTACCATGTTGATGTTAATCTAATTGTGGAGCATTTCTCCCCGGGCCTTCACTGTAAATGGACCTATGTCCAGTTGGACTATCAGGGTAAACAAATGTAAAATAAAATAAATAAAATAAAACAAATAAATAAAATGAAGTATTGGATGGGGGGTGGGAGGCAGACAGAAGTCTAAATCTATACAGTTTGTTTTCAGCGGTCTGTAACCTATGGATTTTATAGGCTGAATGTAAGACAAGAAATGGAAGACCGTATTCTAGTTTTGATAATAATACATTTTTAGCAATTGCTGAATGAGCTTTGGGGAGAGAAAATGACTAATTTTATTGCACATTTTTACTTGTGTAAGTAATGTATTAGTTATGTAGCCAGTATAAGTGAAGGAGAGGGCTGGATTTGGTATTAAGCTTAGGCATTTTTTTTCAGCGACATTGAGTATAGTATTCCCATTGTTGTGTTTAATGCGGGGGATAGTAGGTAGCTTTTTTTGTGGAGAGAAGATTGTGGCATTTGTTTTCTTGTGATTTATAAGGAGTTTATTGTCAGCTGACCAGTTGCACTGTTGGGTATAGCTAGGGGCAGAGAAGGAGGTAATTCAAATGGAGATCACCCAAGAGGCAGAGGTAATCAGGGTTTTCATGGTTCCTATATTGAAAAGCCTTACCAGCACTGCTGAAAGGTTGCCTGACTGTGTTGGTCTGTGGAGGCAGTCAGGGAGAACTTATCCCTGCAATCCACAAGCTTGGCAGAACATCACAATAGATTCATGGGAGCTGAGGATAATAACCAGAGGCTGTAGACTCCTCTTTTCTTATCCACCATTGAAAAAGAGGAAGGTTTCTGGTTTTCCACCCAGTCAGTGAGACGTTTCTAAGCTGCTAGAATAGAGTCATCCAACAGGTGCCCCAGGAATAGCTAGAGTCTGGAGTCTACTCCAGGTTCTTTTTAGTACCAAAGAAAACAGTGGACCTGAGACCAGCTTTGGATCTGAGTCATCTAAATCAATTTGTAACACAGATAAAATTCCGGTTGGTCAGTCTATAGTCTGTACTACCTCTTCTGAGGAAGAATGATTGTACCTCAAATATAAAAAACTTTACACATCCCTGTTAAAATTCCAGGTTTTTGTGATATGAAAAAATGATACCACAATAAATCATTTCAAAACTTTTCCCACCTTTAATGTGACCTATATCATGTACAATACAATTAAAAAACAAACAAATCTGCCAGGGGAAATAATATATAAAAAATAAAAAACGTACAATAAGCTGGTTGCATAAGTGTGTACACCCTTAAACTAATACTTTGTTGAAGCACCTTTTGATTTATTTGCAACATTCAGTCTTTTTGGGCAGGAGTCTATCAGCATGGCACATCTTGACTTGGCAATATCTGCCCATTCTTCCTTGCAAAAGTGCTCCAAATCTGTCAGATTGTGAGGGCATCTCTTGTGCATAGCCTTCTTCAGGTCACCCCACAGATTTCCTATTGGATTTAGGTTTGGGCTCTGGCTGGGCCATTCCAAAACTTTAAATGTTATGTTGTCCTATTTCACCTTCATTCTTACAATGATGGATTCGGAGCCAATTCTCGGCTCCAACTTGGGTGAATACATAGCTGAAAGACTCAAACTTGGCTCATGGCAAGTAGGTATCCCATAATGCAGTGGTGTAATTCCCCAGATCTTGTTTGCCACTTTACGAGGTTGGATGCGCTCATCTTGGCCGTGGCTAAGTTGTGACAAAATTTCTTTATATTTCCTGTAGTACTGTTCTATTTTATAATAGATAGCTTAATATTTAGTTATATCTAAATTGTTGTGCCTTTTCTTGCATTATAGTTAAATAGTTATAGCTTTATTCCCTTTGTTGCTGCTTTTGTCTGTCGTTTCATAGGCCTAACTGTATCCCTTGTAGTGGTTGTTGTTGTGTCCGTTGTAGTTAATTAATAGCTCATTTAAGATGGAGAGCTCTTCACCCATTTAAGTTAGAGGGCTTGTAGTTACTATGTTGTTTTGTCTGGGAAATGGGGCCGTTTGTGTTAGAGGCCCTATTTTATTCCCTTGTTGTCTCTCTCCTTCATGTTTCCTATAGTTTACAACTCAGTTTAGCTTTAGTAGTTCGATAGTTAAAGCTTTCTTGTTTTATTGTGGTTTTATCTTTATCATGTCTAAAGACCTAAAAGAGAGGGAACATAAGCCTTCAGGCTTTAAAAAATGCCAGAAGTGTTCACAAAAAAATGTCTATCACAGACGGACATGTCATATGTGTGTATTGCCTTGGAGCAATTCATCTACAAGAGGATTGTACATTTTGTCATTCCTTCAGTGCAAGGGTTCTTCAAGAAAGGAGAAACAAACTGATCCTTAAAGGGCTCTTAAAGCCAACTTTTGAGGAAGCTATGCACAGTTCTTCTTCCTCTTCTTCTTCTCCTTCTTCCAAAAAGGAAAAATCCCAGAAGAGACAATCACCTGCAACATCAGCTCAGTCAGAGCCACCAGTCAAATTACCAAAAAGTTCTAAGGCCACTACCTACTCGGCTCCATAGTCCTCAAAACTGATGGAAGTTATACTAATTGACAAGCCTGGTTCTTCAGTTCCAAAGTCCTCGGAGCCACAAGATACCTCTTCTCCAAGCCGGTCCGTGGACATTTCACTGGTTTCTCCGACACTGACATCTCCCATTCTGCACAGGTCTCGCACTCCATCACTATCCTCCAGGACCACCAGGAGCTTATCTGATGATGACATGGAATGGGTGGTGCACAGACTCTTGAAGTCGTTGGCACTAACTAAATTATTCTTGGCTCCGACCCATCTGGTCTTGGAGCCTAATGTACCAATTGTACCCACTGTTGTTCCTCCTCTGAACCAAGCTGGACCTTCGGAGCCAGAGTGCTTGGTACCACTTACTGTGGATCTGTCGATTCGGAGACCCCCTTCGGTGTTCATGGAGCCGACTTCTGCTCCAACACTCTCTGTGCCATCCGGAGAGTCTGGGAGCCAGGGTTCCCCGGTTGGCCCCGGGGTGGGGGGGATTCTCTGTCCCGATCATCTTCAGTGCCGAGCCTATCCCTCGGAGTGTCTGCCTGGGTTAGCTCGGCTCCTACATCAGCCTCGGGTCCAATCTCGCTGGTTCCAGTGCCGTCCTCTGTCTCCTCGGAGCCAAGGGAGTCTTCGGAGCCAGTGGGGTCCACCTTTGAGCTGATGAGGAGTGTGTTGTCTACTCATACAGCGCCACAGAAGGATACTAGCACTTGTTCCCCTAAGGCACCAGCTACTGTCTCAGCACCACCCATTCCACAAAACAGCAGAGATCCAGAGCCTCAGGATCCCCCATTGGGCGAACCCCTCTCCTCCTAGGCCTCCTCAGAATATTTTTCTGAGGAGCTACCTCGGAAGAGAACTTGCATGAGGAAGCACGTAGACTCTCCAGATGAGTCCATCACTTCAGACACTGACCTCGATGAGTCGGAAGGGTCCCCACGGTCGTCCTGTGATGATATCTCATTTGCAGATATTCTACAGATCCTGAAGCAGAGAGGTGGCTGGCAGGCCACCACAGCTTCTGATGAGGAGTCAGTGTACCTGAAGGCTTTTGGTGTCTCAACCTTCAACCTCCTGGGTGTCTCCGCCTTTCGATGAGCTAATGGACCTGGTTAGTCGAAAGGCGTGGGTGTCACCTGACACAATGGAACCAGTCCCTCGGAGGCCAAACATATTCTTGTCAGCTCCTTTGGGAGAGGATTTCCTCACCAAGGGGGTACCTGTAGATGCTATGGTGGTGGCAGCAGCCTCCAAGAAGGAACTTTCAGAGACATCCTCATCTGTTAATCCTCCCAATAAAGACTCTTGAATGATGGCAGATATGAGAAGCATGTCTTTTCATCAGTGACATTTTCACTCCGATCGCTAAACTACCTATCTCACTTTATAAGGCTACAAAGAGAACTCCTGAAAGAGCTAGGAGATACTCTACAAGGTACATTAGCTGCAGGGGTGAATGAGAAGGTCTCCTTCCAGCTGCCCACCTAAAATTCCATCGTCAACTCCTCCATGAGGCTAATATCCTACGCAGCTGATGGAGCGAGCAGGGCAGTGGGTTCCGGAGTTTCCCTTAGGAGACACTCCTGGATGCGCTTGTGCAATTTTGCGAAGCCCTTTAAGTCTACTTATACTAATGCCCCTTTTGATGGTTCCTCACTCTTTGGACCCAAAGTAAAAGACACTCTCACCCAATGCGAGCAGGAAGGAAAAACTCTCTCTGCTGTTAGAGTACGTTTTTCTGTACCTTCAAGACTTTATCCTAAAGGTCAGAAGAGTGGGAAAATGTGGTTCAAAAGATCCCAGAGTGTTTTCCAGGATGCACACGGTGATTCCTTCCCCAGGCGCAGAGGGGGAGGTAACAATGGTAGGTGCTGCTCTAGGGGCAGAGGGGGCCCGCAGAACCAGGGTGACCGTGATTCCTTTCGCGGACGCCCTTATCAGTGCTCCTGAAAGGAGGCCCAACTGCTGTACTCTGGAGGCAGTCGGGGGACGTCTATCCATGTACCCAGAAGCCTGGCAAACTATCACAAGAGACAAATGGGTACTAAAAATAATATCCAGAGGATACTCCATTCCATTCTCCAATCATGTTCCACAGACCAGAACAATCCCAGATGTTCCACCCAATCTAAGGGAGCAAGCAACTATAGAGATTCAAAAGTTGCTGCACAAAAGAGTCATCCAAGAAGTCCCCGCAGATCAAATAGGATTCGGAACTTACTCAAGATTCTTTTTGATGCCAAAAAGAACAGGGGACTGGAGACCCATATTAGACCTAAGCAAATTAAGCAAATCTGTCAAGAAGTCAAAATTCCGAATGGTGACACTGCAGTCTATACTTCCCTTTTTAGGGAAAGATGATTGGATGTGCTCGATAAACCTTCAAGATGCTTACTACCACATAAAAATGGACAGGACATCAAGAAGGTACTTACGCTTCCGGCTGGGAGCCAGTCATTACCAGTTCTGAGCTCTGCCCTTTGGTCTCACTACAGCCCCCAGAGTGTTCACCAAATGCATGGCAGTAGTCACGGCTCACCTGAGGCGTTTAGGATTCTGAGTGTTTCCCTATCTAGATGACTGGCTCCTCTCTGCCACCACCAAGCATCTACTCCAACAAGCCCGGGATCTAACTTTGGACATTTGCAATCAGTTAGGTATTACAGTCAACTTTCAAAAATCTGCCTTGTTGCCCTGTCAACATATTACATTTATAGGCACAAATCTAGACACAGCCTCTATGGTAGCACGTCTTCCAACAGAAAGAGCTGTAGCACTCAGACAACAAACCCAAGAGCAAGGTGAAAGTAAGGATAATTCTAAGATTACTAGGGACAATGGCTTCCACAATAAGACTGGTTCCTCTTACCAGAATGCACATGAGGATCCTTCAATGGCTGTTGTTCTCCCAGTGGTCACTTCAAGAACTTACTATGACTCACCCGATCAGGATAATGGAATCATGCAAGAACTACTTAAGATGGTGGATACACTAAAGTCATGTGACCATAGGGAGAACTTTTTGTTCCACAACAAGGGTTGTTCCTAGGGTTGGGATGGTGGCCTAATGGTGAAGGTGTTTGCCTTACAAACACAAGGTGCAGGGTTTGAGTCTCACAAAGGATAATTGGCTAGGCTTAAAATGGCTCACAAGGGCAGTTAGCTTAGTACTAACCTATGAACCTATGAACAACAACCCACAGCTACAGTGACCATGGATGCTTCCCAGATAGGGTGGGGGGGGGCATTATCTGGGGAGAACAGTCCAAGGTACATGGCAAGAACACGAGGCTCACTTGCATATAAATGTTCTAGAGATGAGAGCAGGGCTTCTTGCACTGCAAACACTTCACGACTCTCTACCTCTAGGGACTATTGTAATAGAGTCAGACAATATGTCTGTGGTTTGGTACATAAACAAGCAGGGGGGAACCAGATCTTACCCCCTTTGTTGCGAGGCCCTAAGAGTTTAGCAGTGGGCAGTTTCTTCCCATCGCTTTCTAATAGCAATGCACATTCCGGGGAAGTCCAACATGATAGCTGAGCAGGGCAATTTTAATGCCTCACGAGTGGTCTCTCAATCAGAATGTAGTGGAAATGATTTTCCGAAGATGGGGTCTGCCTTGCTGTGATCTTTTTGCCACTCCCATGAATGCCAAGTGCAGCAACTACTTTACCCCAATCCCCCTTCCGGGGGAGACACCAAGAGACGCACTTGCTCACGATTGGCCCTCAGGACTTGTATATGCCTTTCCTCTGTTTCCTCTCATAATCAGAGTCATTCAGAAAGCACAGTACTCGTGAAGCAGGATAATTCTCATTTCTCTTTACTGGCCTCATCAAGTTTGGTTCCCTTTCCTTTGGCCTCATCTTCAGGAGAAGTCTTGGACTCTGAACCCAGTTCCAGACCTGCTGACACATATGTCAGGTGCACTTCATCCTTCTCTCCACACCCTAAAATTGACAGCTTGGCTGCTCCTTTTCCCAATTTAGTCAGGTTTCAGAATTTCACTCCTACAGTTAAACATAGCTCAATGTCCCCTCATAAAGCTTCCACTAGAAAACTGTATTCTAGCAAATGGAAAAGGTTTTTCCTTTGGGCTTAAAACAGGAACATTGATCCCTTTTCTGCACCCATCCATTCTATTTTGGAATTTTTGGCGGAACTCTTCCAACAAGGTTCAGCTGCAGCAACCATCAGGGTACAACTCGCTGCAATCTCAAATTTCCACATTGGTGAGTCTGTCTCGAACTTAATGTCACACAGATTGTGTAGAGCCCTCTTAAAAGTGCCTCCTTAATAAGACCTCCCTTTAAGGAACTCCTTTCTCCTTGGGATTTAAATTTTGTTTCGTCTCACCTGACGTTACCACCTTTTTGAGCCCTCATCATCTTCAGATCTCAAGTTCCTTTCCTGGAAGGTGAATTTAACATTTGCCAGAAGAGTATCAGAGTTGCAAGCTGTTTCTATTAAACCACCATATTTGATGTTTCATAAGGTAAGACTAGGGTATCCTTGTGAACTAATCCATCATTTTTACCCAAAGTCTCTTCTCCAACTAACATAAATCAATCTGTTGAGCTTCCAGTGTTCTTTCCTAATCATAGCAACAAGGCAGAATACAAATTACATCAACTAGACATGCATAGACAAGTCAGATTCTGTTTGCATAGGACCAAAGATTTTAGAAAATCTGACCAGTTATTCATATCCTTCTCTGATGCAAAAAAGGGTTGCTCAGTTTCTAAAACTACTCTTTCCAACTTGCTGTCAAACTGCATTACGTTCATCTATACCTCAAATAACAGATATTTACCATTCAAAGTGAAGGCTCATTCCACTAGAGCAATGGCTACATCTTCTGCCTTACAAGCCAGAATTCCTATGAGTGTCCATATTCACCAAGGATATTCACACCACCAGGCTAGTTGCCCAACACAATGCGTCTGAAATTCTCCAGGTGCAACTAACACTAGGTAAGACTGCAATCCAAATTGTAGCTTGCTACAGATCCCCCACCATGCCCCAAGATTCTCACTACACCTTTCTAAACATACTGGAATATATTAAGATGCAACCAAAGGGAAAATATTAATATTAAGATACAACCAAACACCCTAATACTGGGTGATTTCAACTAGCCTGCCGTTAACTGGGAAAACTACTCACGGTTCTTGGAATTCATAAATTCCAATGCCCTGGATCAGCTAATCCATAGTCCCACCAGGGGTTCCAGTATCCTAGACCTGGTCATTGCCAACATGGGAAATTGATGCTCCACACCTATGGTCACTCCTGTAAGCTAATCACTCTTAACATCCACATCCCACCCCCCCAGTAAGGAAACCTCCTTAAAAAAACTTCTCCAAAGACAACGTCATGCTACTTAAGTCAGAAGTGACAAACTTCATGACACCCATGCAGACGGGAACTGAAAGTGCGACTGCTGAATCCTACACTAAACGAGCACATCCACTCATGCATGAATCGTGCCATCCCAAATAGGACCAAGATGCTCTCCTCCATAAAAAGGAAGCCAATCTGGTGATCCCTGCCATAAACAAACTTTACAACAAAAGGAAGAAACTGTTGCAGAAAAGAGGAAAGTCGCAGGATGCAAAAAACTCCCTTACCAGCCTCAGTAAGAAGCTAAGATCCCTCATAAAATCCTCCAAAGCTAGTTATGAAAATAAAATTGCCAAAGATTCCAAAGGCAGCCACAGTGCATTCTATAACTATGTCAAGGTTCTAAATGGCAATGCTAAGATCTACTTTGAGCTACAACAGAATGGCATTAAATATAATGATCCCAAGGATATTGCCAGTATCCTGGCAGATCAATTCAGTGCCAACTTCACCCCCCTCTCACCCCCTAAACGGCCCATCTCAATACCGGAAGACTGCCAAATTCCGGTAATAATGGCCACACAGGTAAAAAATGCACTCTCCAAAGCTAAGACTACAGCATCCATGGGATCAGATGACATCCTGGGCTGTGTATTACATGAACTACAAAATGAACTGGCACCTCACCTAAGTGTCATGTTTAATCATAGCCTCACCTCAGGCTTCGTGCCCACTGAGTGGTGCACAGCTACACTTATCCCACTCCACAAGGGGGGATCCACCTTAGATCCCTCGGACTACCGCCCCATCAGTCTGACAAGCCTGATCTGCAAGGCCGTGAAACGTATTGTCATGGAACTTATAAACAATTACATTGGCAACCTTCAAACACTGAACCCCACCCAGTTTGGGTTCGTGAAGGGCCAGTCTTGTCTGCTGAACTTGATTGACTTCTTTGAATCAGTCTCCAGAGCTGTGGATGAGGGGAAGGCAGTCCACACAGCCTGTCTGGACCTCACCAAGGCCTTTGACACCATCCCCCACTCTGGAATCATAGATAGACTTACTAAACTGGGCATTAATCCCTATGTCACTTGATGGATTGCCAACTGGCTTACTGACAGAACCCACACTGTAAAAGTAGCCAACTTCAAATCTAGCTCCAGACAAAAAAAGTGGAGTACCTCACGGTTCAGTCCTGGGACTGCTCTTGTTTGGTATCTACTTCGGTGAAGTACAGGCCAACACTAAGGGACTCTGGCCTTCAAAGTTCGCAGATGACTGCAAACTGGGAGCCATTATTGAATCCCCAAATGATGTGGATACTCTACAAAAGGGACTTACAGAAACAGATGCTTGGTGCCAGAGCCATGGGTTCAAGCTCAATGCCAAGAAATGTATAGAGGATGCACCACTACCAGATCTCGTTTTTGCCTTTTGACAGCAATAGCGTGGTCTCAACTTGGCTGGGCTAAGTACTCTTTTTGACTTATCCCCTTTGGGGAAAAACATGTACCCATGAATTACCACATAGATGGCAGTACACTAAACACCGAAAGTGTGATAAGAGACTTGGGGACACAGGTGGACAGTGGTTTCACCTTCGATAACTACATCGCCACAACAGTCAGGAAATCCTTCTATGTGGCACACCTCAGCACTAAGGGCTTTTCATCCAGAAAAAAGGAGGTCATTGTCCCACTGTACTTATCCCTCATTAGACCCATTATAGAATACAACTCCCCGTTTGGTATGTACCTCTCAAGACATTTGCAACAACTGGAAAGGCTGCAGAAATACCTCACTAAAAGAATCACAGGCCTAAAGCAGATGCCCTATTCTTACTGCCTTAAAAAACTCTAGCTGTACTCTGTCGCATATCGTCTACTCAGAGGCGATCTCTGCTTAACATAGAAAGCTATGTCAAACCCAGAGCTGTTGGACGTGCTGCACTTAAAGAAATCCCAATCCCTCAGAGCCATACGCTTCAGGGATCTAAACCTTGTCATCACAATGAACAAAACATGCTGGAGGGATAGGTTCCTGACCCAGAGACTCCCCAGACTCTGGAATAGACTGCCCATACATGTCAAGCACATCGCCTCTTTGGCCCTCTTCAAAAGGAACCTTGACGATTGGATGGGAGAAAGGAAATTCAGCCCGGGGAGCACGTCAGTCGCCCTGCTAGACAGTGTCCAAGGAAGTAAATAGTGTGGGAAGAAATAGCCAGGGAATTGTTATGGCTAGGCTTGTATAGGCCCTAGGGCCAATAGCCTAGTACCAACCTTTGAACCTATAATATTTGTGCAGCAGCTACTTGGACCACTCCTCATACTTTTATCACACATTACAAAGTGGATTTGGCCTCCAGGGACTGGGCCTCCTTTGGTTCCATGGTGCTTAAAGGTTTTCTCTCGTGAGCCACCCAGGAAAAAGGTGCTCGGGATGCTCTCCCATCATTGTAAGAATGAAGGCGAGATAGGACAACATAACATAAAGAAGTTATGTACTTACCATAACGTTCCATGTTTGTTGTCCAGCTCGCCATTCATTCTTACGAACCCTCCCCCTTCCAAACACTCCTTGTGGACCTGGTGGATGTTTTTACTACCTTCAGGAGTTCTTTGTTTCAGTTTGTTTGTCCTTTTATTGGGGATAGTATATATTTGTATATGTGTGTGTATATATGTATATAGTTTTACAATTCATTCAGTACTAGCAGCAAACAAGATCTGGGGAATTACACCACTGCGTTATGGGATACCTACTTGCCATGAGCCAAGTTTGGATCTTTCAGCTATGTATTCGGCTGAGTCAGAGCTGAGAATTGGTTTCGAACCCATCATTGTAAGAATGAACGGCGAGATGGACAACAAACATGGAACGTTATGGTGAGTACATAACTTCTTTTTTTCTTCTGATGAAGCCATTCTTTTATTGATTTGGAAGCATGCTTGGGGTCATTGTCGTATTGAAAGGTGACATTCCTCTTCATCTTCAGCTTTCTAGCAGACGCCTGAAGGTTTTGGGACAAAAGTGACTGGTATTTGGAACTGTTTATAATTCCCTCCACCTATTCTAAAGCCCCAGTTCCAGCTGAAGAAAAGCAACCCCAAAGCATGATACTGCCACCACCATGCTTCACAGTGGGGATGGTGTTCTTTTGGTTGAAGTGTTGTTTTTGTGCCAAACATATCTTTTGGAATTGTGGCCAAAAAGTTCAACTTTGTTCGCCTCAGACCATAACACATTTTCCCATATGCTTTTGGGAGACTTGATGTATTGTTTTGCAAATTTTAGCTGGGCCTGGATTTTTTTTGTGTAAGAAAAGGCTTCCGTCTTGCAACCGTACCGCATTGTCCAGACATATGGAGAGTACAGGAGTTAGTTGTCAGATGTAGTACACAACCAGTACTTGCCAAAAATTCCTGCAGCTCCTTCATTGTTGCTGTAGGTCTCTTGGCAGCCTCCCTGACCATTTTTCATCAATTTTGGAGGGACATCCAGTTCATTGCAACGTCACTGTTGTCCCATATTTTCTCCACTTTTTGATGACTGTCTTCACTGTGTTCCATGGTATATCCAATGCTGTGGAAATATTTTGTACCCTTCTCCTGACTGATACCTTTCAACAAAGAGATCCTTTTGATGCTTTATAAGCTGTCTGCGAGCCATCGCTTTTGCTGTAGCAGACAACTGAGTAAATGTCAGGAAAGTCCTACTAGGACAGCTGAACTTTATTTGGGGTTAATCGGAGTATCTTTAATTAATGGCAGGTGTGTACCCAAGAAGACTGAATGTTGTAATTAAATCAAAAGGTGCTTCAACAAAGTATTAGTTTAAGGGTGTGCACACTTATGCAACCAGTGTATTGTACATTTTTTATTTTTTATATGTTACCCCCTAACAGATGATTGTTTTTCAATTGAATTGTACAGGTTATAGGTCACATTAAAGGTGGGAAAAGTTTTGAAATGATTTATTGTGATCTCATTTTTTATATCACAAAAACCTGGCATTTTAACAGGGGTGTGTACACTTTTTATATCCACTGTATGTGCTTTATGGAGCTCCTGGATGCCTACCGTCATATAAAGATCGAAACGCAATTGAAAACTTTCTCCATTTCTGGCTGGGAGCCAATCGTAATCAATTCAGAGTACTGCCTTTCAGTCTCACCACAGCCCCCAGGATATTTGCAAATTTTGTGGTGGTAGTAACAGCATACCACTACCTGCTAGGGATCCAAATGTTCCCATATCTAGACAATTAGCTGCTCACTGCTTTAGCCAGGGATCTTCTACTTCAGCACAGGGACCTTCTGCTCCAGATAATGCTGAAGCTGGGAATTACGGTCAACCAACCCAAGAGTCAGCTGCTCCCAACCGAACAGATAGAATTCATAGGATTTCACCTAGACAAGTCATTGCAAATAGCCAAGTTACCGACTTCCATGGTGCTTTCCCTCTGGGTAGTTGCTATGCTGATAATACAGTATGTTCCCACAAGAAATGCTACTTCTCCAATTTTTAGGTTTAATGACTTCAGCCATTACGCTAGTGCCTCTAGCCAGATACTACAATTGGGTGAGCCTACAACATGTCATATGACAGCATCCGTAGAGTTGGTTCCTTTATCCAGATTTCATATGAGAGCTCTGCAGTGGATTCTGGCTGTACAGTGGTCCTTCCTTTCCCATCCCATGGATGTTTTCCATATAGCTAAAGAAGGTGTGTCGCAATCAGATTCATTGGTGGTTACAGTCTTTAGTATGGGAGATCGTTTTTTTTCTTCCAGTTTCCTCAGCCACAGTCACTGCAGACTCCTCCCTTCTGGAGTGGGGAGGGGGGCATTTTGAAGGGAGGACAGTTAAACAGTCCTGGTCTTCCACAGAGGCCCACATTCACATCACTGTTTTGGAGATCAGAGCGGTCCTCCTTGCATTGCATGCCTTTCAGGACACCCTTCCCAGTGATGTGATTTAAATACAAATGGACAAGATGTCAGTTGTCTGGTGTCTTAATAAGCAGGGGGAAATATGGTTGTATCCTGTTTTCGAGAGGTCATGAGGGTTTGGCAATAGGCGATTTCTTCTCATTTGTATCTGCTGGCAACTCACATCCCAGGGGAAATCCAGCATTTTGGCTGATAGCCTCAGTGGGAGCATTCTGCTTCCTCATGACTGGTCCCTAAGTCCAAGGTTGCAGCTCAGATATTTCAGCACTGGGGCACTTTGTGTTGTGACCTATTTGCCTCCCTGTCCAACACCAGATGCAGCAGCTATTATGCCTTAGCTCTTCCTCCAGAACTGTCACCTAGGGATGCTCTGATTTTTGCTTGACACCTGGGGGCTTCTTTACGCTTATACCCCCATTCCCTTGATGGTAAAATTACTTCAAAAGGCAGCCCCCTGCAGAGCAAATATGTTCCTCATAGCACCCTTTTGGGCCTCATCAGGTGTGCTTCCCCTTCCTTTAGCCTCTTCTGAAGTACCCCAATGGATACTGGATCCCATTTCTCATCCAGCAGGTCTGGATTCAACCAACCTTCAGTCCCTCAGGTTAACCGCATGGTTTCTTCAGTCCGCTTGATGACCAGAAATTCCAAGCTTTCTTAGGCAGTAGTTCACATCTTGTCTTCATCTCAGAAGCAGTCTACTAAAAAGTGTAGTCCAGTGACTGGAGATGTTCTGTGCTTTGGACAAAATCTCGTGGACTTGACCCTTTCTCTGCTCCCTTAGAATCCGTTTTGGATTTTCTTGCTGAGTTTTTTCAATCGGGTTTCAGTTTTTTTACCATTAAACTGCAGTTGGCAGCCATCTCTAATATTCATGCTGGCAAACATAATGTTCCTCTGGTTTCCCTCATGACTTCCATGGACTTCCTCAAAGGTACCTTTTTGCTCTATTCCCCCAGTTAGGATCTGGTTCTTTCCTGGGATTTGAATCTGATTTTGCAAGTCCTTGCAGGCCCTCCATTTGAACCTTCAGCTCTTTCCGACTTGACACTGTTGTCTTGGAAGACTTTGTTTTTGGTTGCTGTTACTTCAGCAAGGTGGGTTTCAGAGTTGTAAGTTCTTGATTCTTCACCTCCTTATTTGGTGTTCTATAAAGGCAGGGTTTCTCTTTATATGAACCCTTCTTTTCTGTCTAAAGTAACTTCTGAGAATAACCTTAATTCTATTCATCTTCTTGTGTTTTTTCCCACTTTCTGCAACAAAGGCAGATATCTTTTTCATTGTTTGGATGTGCATAGGCAGTTGAGATTTTATTTGGACCGTACCAAAGCCTTGAGAAAATCTGGTCATTAATTTGTTTCCTTTTTAAAATCCAGGCTGGGCCCACCTGTGTCTAAAGTGACTTTATCCAAGTGGCTATAGGATTGTATATTGTTTACATATTCTTTGAAAGGTAAGACCCTTCCACACAAACCTAACAGTCATTCTAAAAGGGTTGTTGCTACTTGTACAGCTTTTTTTTTTTTTGAGTATCAATGGATGAAGTTTGAGCAGGTGTTACTTGGATGAGTCAACACACTTTTGTGTTGAATTACAAAATGAATATTCAGTCTAGCTCCAGGGCTTCCTTTGGCTCCATTGTGTTGTGGAATATCCTTCCTTAGTTCCTCCCAAGGAATTTTCATGGCTGGATTCTCTGTCCCAAAGGTTGAAGCCACAGAGCAGACAACATCAGATATGAAAGTTATGTACTTACCATAATGATAGATCTACGTTGTCTGTCAACATGTGGTTCGACTTGTCCCCCTATCCTGCCCCTACCTTTGTTGGTATGGTGAACTTCCCTTTCTGTGATGATCAGACAGTGGAGATCATCCGTTTCTTATCTTTGGAATCCTGCATCCTCCATGTTTAGGGAAGTTTTTAATGTATGTTGGAAGTGGATGTCATGGGGCAAACTCATTCTGAGGATTAGGGTGAGGAGCGGGGAGTTGTGGCTAAGGAAAGCAGAGCCTGGTGAGTTTCCAAGCTAAAGGAATTAGCCGGTGTCAGATCTGATAAACCACAGGTTGAACCAGATAGAGACAGACAACATGGACCTGTAGTTATGTTAAGTACATAACTTTCATTTACATCCATTCATCAACAAGCGCTGGCCATCTTAGCCTGTCAAAAGCCATCAGCAAAAACAATTCTCTCTAGGCTCCATGGCAGTTTTGATCACTCTTATTCCCCTGGAAATGTACTACATGTGAGTTCTACGGTAGACTCTTGCAGTGGTTGATAAGACAACAACCTGTGTCTTTCCATGTATATTTAATTAACATTTGCAAAATATATATCCAGTGGTGGTTGGAGTCACCACATGTTTTGCAAGAACAGCCCTTCAAACTTCCATCTACCCAAGCCACAGTGACCACAGATGCTTCTCACTTGGGGTGAAGGGGCATTACCTAAGAAAGTCAGTCCAAGGTCCACAGATAACATGACATTTGTCTGCTACATCAACAGGGAGATCTTGTACATTATGTGAAGAGGCAGCGGGAGTGTAGCAAATGGCAGTCTAATAGCAGTGTATATTCCAGAGAAATCCATTGCATTAGTTGTCCTTCTCCCTCACGAGTGGTGTCTCAATCCAGTAGTCATGAAGCAGATATTCAGCTGCTGTGGCCAACTTTGTTGCAATGTCTTTGCGTCTTCCCACAACGACAAGTGCAACAAATTCTTCACTCTGATTCTTTAGCAGGTGGAATCACCGAGGGATGCTCTGACCCACAGTTTGGCCCCAGTACTCCCTTATCCCTTCCGTCACATTCCTTTGATTCCAAAGTTCTTACAGGAAGCACTGGCAAAGAATATGACAGCCATCCGCATAGCCCTCTACTGGTCTCGACAAGTACAGCCTCCCTTCCTCATGCCTCAAGTAGTACACCCTCCGTGGATGCTGGGCTTGGCTCCAGATCTACTCTCCCCAACTGCCAGGATCACCTCACCTAGATATTCAATTCCTCAAATTGACTGCATGTTTTCCCCGATTTTAGTGATGGTGAGGCATTCCAGGTTTTTATCCTCAATTGTTTATATCCCGATTTCTTCCCAGAAACCTTCTACAGGAAATATTTACAAAAACAAATGGAAAAGGTTTTCCATCTGGACAGTTGTGAACAGTCTTAATCCTTTGTCTGCTCCTCTTTCAGCATTCTTGGATTTTGTAGCCTGTCTTTTTCAGAATGGAGCCAGCTATTCCACTATCAAATAAAAATTAGCAGCCGTATCTTTCTTTCACACTAGGAGAATAACATTCCCATTGCATCCTTAAGACTAACTAAAGCCCTTTTTGTGTTGTAGGGATACTAAAGTAAACAGGTGACCGCTTTCTCCTTCTTTCTTCATGTGTAGTTTTAAGAAATATAGGCACTGCAGTGGAAAAAGAGAAGAAAGGCTGGACCAAAGCATGTTTAACATAATAAGCTGTAATCATAATTTGATGAGGTGAGGGACGGGTTGTAAAAGTATACACAGCATGATATAAGTGAAATTAGTATGCTTTTTCTAATTTTTTAAATTGGAATGAATGGATTATGGTCCTTAGCTTGATCTAACAACAAGCTTTAAGTGGAAACAAATAAATAAAAGAACATTGAATGTAATGAAAAGTTTTCCTTTAAGAGCACTGAATGCAATGAAAAGTTTTCCTTTAGCAAATGATACCTCGCGACTGCACCACTCTAAAAGCTCGAGAGTTGGTTCATATCCCACAATGACCTTTACACCTGCAGGACGACACCTAAAGCTGAGCCTACGATTTATCGGCTCCGGCTGGAGCCGATGAGACTCGAACTACTACTTCTGTGGTTCCCTCGGCTGGGCTGAGCCCAGGGGAAAGAATTCTGGAGTCGCTCCGATCAGACCATCGGAACCGACATCTAGAAAGAGGTCCAGGTCACTGCTTCAGAGCCCGACTCATCAGTCGATTTTGAGCTCGGGCAGGCGTTCAGAACCGAGACTGTGGTAGTTCAACTCCACAGTCGGCTCCATCCGTCCCTCCCTCTTGATTGCCTCAGGTTATGTCTGCTCACCTGAGTCTGTCACCTCTGACGGGTTCCCCGTTCCCCTTCTGAAGATGTCTCCTTTGCAGACATTCTAGAGATCCTGAAACAGAGGAGGATGAATCTGTGTATCTTGTTCCACCTCCTGGGTGTCCCGACCCCCTCATGCAGGTGGTAGCTAAGCTTGGGGCGGCTCCTGACTCTGTGGACCCCACCCCAGGAGACCTTCAAAGTTTATCACAGCACCAGCAGATAAGCAATTTCTGACTAAGGAGTTTCTGTGGATGCTATGGTGGTAGCTGCCGCCACTAAGAAGGAGCTAGCTGATCCTTCGGTGCCTGTCCATCCTCCTAACAAGGAATCTAGGTCTATGGACAGGCTGAACTACCTCTGTCATTTTTCAAAGAGACTTGATCAAGGAAGTGAGTGAGATGTTAAAGGATCCAGGATAAGATGAACGCTCAGCTGGCTACCCTAAATTCTATAGCTAACTCCTCCATGCCTCCTCTCATAGGGACAGGTGTGGCTCTACCCGGCATGCCTGGATCTTTCACTAATTCCCGTTTGATGGATCATCCTCTTTGGTCCTCAAGTGAAACGGATGGCAAAACTCTTTCTGCCAAAGGCCAGAAAAGTGGGAAAATGTGGTTCCACAAACAATCTCAAGGGACTTTGCCTGATGCACAGAGTCGGTTCCTCCAGAGGCAGAGGCCGATAAGCCCTTCCAGCATCCCTGAGGTGTTGCCGTCACTGTACCCAGAAGCCTGGCGATCCCTAACTCAAGACAAGTTATTCCAAATCAATCAAAAAAATTTCAAAGTTGCTTGCAAAAGAGCCATTCAGCCAGTGCCAGCAGACCAGCAAGGATCCGGAATCTACTCCAAGTTCTTTTGGTTCCAAACCCATTTTGGATCTCAGTATCTTGAACAAGTCAGTCAAGAAAACAAGATTGAATCCATCCTTCCCCTATTGGGAAAGGAAAACTGGATGTGCTCTATAGACCTCCAGGACAGGCTGGGAACCAGTCACTTTCAATTCAGAGCCCTGCCCTTTGGACTCAAATGCATGGCAGTGGTAGCTTCTCACTACCAAGCATCTTCTTCTAATAGCCAGAGACTACACCTTGTTAGGTAACTCAATAAAGACTCACAGACCAAAGAATAGCAGACATTCTCTTCCACAGCAACAGAGTCAAAGTCAGATTAGTTCTGAAAGTACTAGGGATTATGGTGGCTGCTATCCGAATCATCTTCTTTTTGTTCCTCCGCAACCAGACTAACGCCACTTGCATATAAATGTTCTAGAGATGAGGTATATCAACAAACAAGGCGGAACCAGGTCCTATCGTTTCTGATTGCAATGCACATCCCAGGAAGTCCAGTCTTCGGCGGACAAGTTGAGCAGAGCTATCCTCATGCCTCACGAGTGGTCTCTGAAAGATTCTATTTTGGAGAAAATTTTGGCCTCATTGATCCTCATTGCTCCTTACTGGCCTCATCTGGATCTAGTTCCAGATCTTTTGATCCATCTCTGAACCTCACTGCTTGGTTCCTCCAGTTCCAACTCAAATATCTCACTCTGTTCTAACTTTCATGTGGGCATCTCAGATTCTGCCATCATGTCCAATTTAGTTCCCAGTAGTTCTGGATTTATTATTGGCTGGGCTTTTAGAGTGGCAGTGGGAGCCGAGGTCGGCTCCTAACCCATCCAGCAAGAACTTCTATTTCACGGTGCAACATGATAGATTTATAGCTGAAGGTAATTGTATATCTGGTTTTCATACTTCTGTGAGACAAGCTGATAAGAGGGCAATAAAAACAATACATTTTTTCTTTCAATGGCTAAAAGATAATGTTTTCTGTAAACATTCAGCATGTTTTCTACATTTGAGAGAGAAATAAAGGTAAGACTGAAATAAACAGCACTTACTGCAAGTAGAACCACGGGCTGTACCATGCATCTTATCATGAACAACCATTATTATAGATCAGCTAAAACATGTGAGTGAAGCTGTCAATATAGGACAGTTGTTTTCCTATTAAGAGGGTTAGATTTCATTATTCGAGGCTGTACATAGTTTTGTGTGTTTCTATTAATTTAATAGGTTCTGGGGTTGTCTTTACTTTTTGTTTGAGGATTTTCCTTGAAAGAAAAAGTCTTATAAGATGTGACATAAATTCAAATGGATATGACAAGAAACAGTTGTAAAAAGATCAACCTACCAAGCATTAGTGTATGCATGTAACTCAAAAGCTGAAACTAGACATTTAAAAAAAAGTTGTTAAATGTAACAACTGGGGAATAATAACGTCTTATGATAATGACAAGACTTTTCATACTATTTTTGAACATGAATGGTCTCACAGGTATATGCAAAAAAGAAAGAGTAGTGAACAGTATTGCAGATATCATTTGGAAAGAACTATACAAGTGAATTTGATAAAGAAAGGATTTCAGGATGGTTATTCATCAGAATATCTGCGACAAAGGAAAAGGAGAGTACTTATATTAATTGCTAGATTAGTTCCAACAGTGATAAAAGAGGATTAAAAGGTTAGTGATAGATTTGTAGTAGTAAGGTGCTGCTGGCAAGGGAGGAGGATTATACTGCCAGGTATTTATATACAACCTAAAATTGCTACAGTGGAGCTTAAGAAAATTCTGGGAGAAACAATCAGCTTTCAGCTGGGAATATTACTTATTGGAGGGGACTGGAATTTGATTTGCAGCAGTGAGATTGTATCGGGGGGTTTGGAAAAGAAAATATAACAAAAGAGGGTAGATTTTGGAAGAAATTTATGAATGTAGTTGGTATGGAAGATGTGAATTCAGTAGCTGGAGCTCATACAGAATTTGCATATTATTTCCCAAGATACAAAAACTGGGTTAGGCAAGACTGAAAGTATATTTCAAAGGATGTGTGCATTTAATTGAAAGCTTTGATATGCATCCTATAACTATTTCAGATAACATGCCGTTAATAACTAAAATAAAAATGAGACAGTTGTGCTTCCCCACCTATCTGTTAAACATAGAGGAATTTAAGGAATGGGTAGTAGACATTATTGGGTCTATAGTGAAAGACCGAAAGTGACGAAGTGCGAACGCTCAGATGAGCGAAAATGCCGTAAATCAGAAACGTTATTGTGGGGGGCTGTGCCCCCCGCATACTCCCCCCCAAATATATATTCCAACTCTGAGATCGCACTACAGTGAAGAAAGGGCAAATATTCCAGTCTTCACTGTACTGCGTTAAAAAAAAAAACTTCGATTTGCAGCATTTTCACTCATCTGAGCGTTCGCACTTCGTCACTTTCGGTCTTTCAATATGTAACCAACATTATTTAAGAGTTATTAGGGAAGATAGTAATTTCTGTAGAAAATATAGCTAGGGAGTAGAGTAAAATGAAAGTGGAGTTTAAAAGTTTTAGAAGTAAAAGAAAAAGAGATTTGGTTAAGTAACAAGAATTATTTAGAGGGACTGATGAAGGTTTAAGTACTGCAGAACAGGGGAAGTCTCACAAAACAAGAACAGGCACAACCTTAGGAGAGTGCTAAAGAGAAAATAAAGGACTACCTGGATAAAATGTATGAGTTTCGAAAGAGTGCTGATAAGTAATTTTTTTTATAATAACTCCAGTTCACAAAAGCTTTTAGCACAACAATTCATAAAACAAAAAGTAGAAAAGGTTATTGCCAAGCTTAGGGACCCTATACCAAGGTAAATAACCAGAGATCATGTAGAGGTACCAGAAATATTTTGGAAATTTTATGAAAATCTGTATAAAGCAGAGAAATGTGGAAATCAAGAAAAAGTACAAATGGAAATGTTTATGGAAGTATTAAATTTACCAAGGTTAGTGGTAGATAAGGCTCAATTATTAATATTTAGGGTAGGAAGGGACAAGATATAAATGGAGATGTATAACCATTCTACAGGAAAGTCTGCAGGAATACATGGTATTCTTGTATAAGTTTGGAGGCTAGGAGGGAAGAAAGTGATAAAAAAATCTGGAAGTTTTTTTAACAGTGTTTTAAAAGGAGAAGAAGCACCAACATCCTGGAAGAAAGCTGTGGTGGCTTTAATACCTAAAGGGTATCCACATATTGACAACACACCCCCTAAGAGTCAACCCAGTTGTCAAGGATTTGGAGACAAACACATAAGCACCAATCTAGCCTTTGACCATCAGATGTCTACAATATTGAGGAAATCATTCTATGTTGTACAACTTATAAACAAAGGTATGGTATCTAGGTCCAAGGAAATCATTGTTTCATTGCATTCAGAATTCATCGGACCTATCACTGAATACAGTGCCCACTTTGGTATGTACCTAACCAGGTACTTCCAACAACTGGAACGTCCACAGAGGTTCCTCACTAACAAAATCCTTGTAGCATGTTCTATACTGCCTGCCTCAAAGTCCTAGCCCTGTATTCTGTCTCCTACAGGTTGTTGAAAGGATATCTATACCTGGCATACAAGGCTTTTTCAGACACCACCCTAATGGACCTCCTGCAAATCCACAAAACAAACAGCACCAGAATTAGCCATTCTAAAGACTTAAACTTTGCTTGTGATATAAATAATACATGCTGGAGAGACAGGTATGTATCCCAGAGGCTACCCCTTCTCTGGAACAGGTTCCCCAGCCATGTGAAGTAGAGTTCCTCTGTGCATCATTTCAAGTCTAACTTGCACAATTGGATGGGGGCCAAGAAATTTATCCCCGGTTTGGCACCTTGCCTCTAATGAACACAGGCAGCCTGTAAATGGTTAATATATTAGGCTCCTTCTTGCAAATGATGTGCTTCATGTTTCACTGTTGCAGTCATTACATTTGGGTAATCTGCTGGCAAGTTGCCCTCAGTCAGCCTGAATATCAAAGTCTTGGGTCCTGTGTCGGTTGCTGTCTCCTCTTCCATGACGTCAGGGTTATAAAACATGCAGCCGACGCCATTTTATTCAGTCTTTTTTGCCGCACGGTGCCCGAAGCAGAAGCAGTTTGCAAGTGCCAGTCGGCCGATTCCTGAAATTTTCACATTCGAGTTTCAGAACAGAAGTCTTCAATTAAAGCTAAGTACCCCATTGGGGAAACTTTTTCTTGCTCCTTACCGATGTCAGTAAAAGTTAATAATTGCATTACTTGTGGGAAGCAAATACCTCATAAGGATTTTCATTTGTACTGTATTTATTGCCTAGGCCCAGATCATAACGTGCCTTGCTGTCGGTTTTGTGCTAGATTTAACCAACGCACTATTAAGCGTCGGTATATCTTTGCTTCAAAATATTTTGGATCCAGATTTAATTACCCTGAAATGTCGTTGGATAGCAATCCGACTACAGGAGTTCACAAAAAACGCAAAGAAAAGAACAGCGACAGACCACTGAGGTTCAAAACCGATGACGAAGCCTCTCCTAAGCCAGTTGCCGGTTCGCCGGTACTCAGTCGGGCGCTTTTGCAGCCTCTGATACCCGCTACGTTTGAGTCACAGGCTTCTACCAAAACCCATGTGGAGTCCGGTATGCCGCAAGATTCTCAGAGTATTGTACCCACGGATGTCTCTCCCTCGAATGGGTCCGGAGCCGTTGAGCAGGCACCGGCTTCTGAGGGTGTTTTCAGGCCTCAACATTTCTACATAAAACCGATGCCAGCTTCATAAACAAAAGCAAAAACAACTTCTAAGTCTAAAAAACCTACAACTGAGCCACGTCCTCAGGCCCCTATGCCTAAAAAACAGATGATCGAAATGGCTGAGGACTTAATTACCTTGATCAGGGGTTCTCAACCCCACCCCACCCCCACCCCGTTAAGAGGCCTAGGCAAGACACTGATTATGAATCTTCAGATCAGGTTTCTATTTCTTCTGATTCCATTTTCTAGCCCACCCTATGAGGATTCAGATGCAGAAGAATCCATCCCATCTGCATCTCCTCCTGAGGATTATTCTTTTGGAGAAACCTTGCATACTTTAAGGGAACATTTTCATTGGGAGAGTCAGGATTTCTCTGAAACAGAAAAGAGGCTTAGGGATTTCCTTTTTCTTCCTCAGCATAGGCCTTTCGCTATACCTCCTGTATTAGACATCGTTGATGATGTGTTTTCAGTATCAAGCATGGCTCCTGATTCCCTACCTCCAGCTCCTAGTAAGTCAGATAGATATTACAGGGTTCCTGACTCCCACAAATTTTTATTCAAAAATCCTGCTGCTGACCCTGAAACTATCTCACAGGGTCCCGAAGGTGTAAAGGCCTCTACAGCCAAGAATCCTACCCCCTCTGATAGAGATTCCAGGACGCTGGATAGATGAGGAAAGAAAGTTTATACGTCTGCAACCTTGGCAATTAGGGTCTTAAACTGCCAGTTTCATATGCTTAAATATCAATAGCATGTTATGGGATTATTGAGCCAGAAAATGATGTTGATTTCTGATTGTGTGGAAAATAAAGAATTACAGGAATTATTGCATGCAGCAGAGCAGGTTGGAAAGCATACTTTGCAATGTGGTTTTGATTCCTTGGAGGCCTCTTGCAGGGCCGCAGTTACTGGATCTGTGATTAGAAGGCATGCCTGGCTCAAGGAGCAAAATCTGCCTGATAATGTTAAAGCTAAATCGTTGGATGCACCGTTACAGCATGATACTCTGGTAATAAGGCAGAAGAGGTTTTAAAGAAAATGGAAGACAAAGCTAAATCTATGCAAACTGTAAAATATTTCTTATAAGTGCAGCCACCCAGATTCAGTAGACACTGGCCTACTAAAAAATGGTCCTTTCCTGTGTCCAACAGAGCCTCACAAGGAAAATCCAGGTGCTCAAAAGGCTGTAGATACCAATCACAGGGTTATTACAGGTCAAAGCAATAGGGTGCCTCTACCTCCAAATCTGGAAGAAACAAAGCATAGCCCTACAGTAAGCAGTCTCAATGACTTCCCTCTACCATCACCAATCACTTATCTTTTGGCAGCCCCCTTGGGGGGGGGATTAGCACTTCATGCTCAAAATTGGCAGTTAATAACCCAGGACAAGTGGGTATTAAACATAGTATCCCAGGGGTACAGATTTCATTTCCATACTTTGCCAATTCCAAACGGTTGGCCAGATCTGCTACAAAATCAATGGGCAGAGGCTCAGAAACAAGTTACGTCCCTCATGGAATGGATATGGGGCTATTCAACCAGTACCAGAACAGGAAAAAGGACAAGATTTTTATTCAAGACTGTTCCTGGTACCCAGAAAAGACAATGTCCCAAGGTGTTACTAAAGGTCAGATAGGAAAAAACAAAAATGATCCTAATTGCCCCGGACTGGCCTCGCCAGCACTGGTACCCAATTCTAAGGAATATGTCTCAACTCCCTCCTTGGTACTTACCTCAAATACCTCATTTACTGTCTCAGCAGAGCAATCAAATTCTGCACACTCAGCTCCAAACTCTGTACCTGGCAGCATGGCTGATCATGTAATTGTTCAAACAACACCTCTCAGTAAATCTGTGATGGATGTCATTTTGGAAGCCAGAAGGCCTAGTACTAGAAAATCTTATGCTGATAAATGGAAGAGATTCTGTGCGTGGAACCAAGCACAAGGAATGGACACAGCAAAGCCAAATATTCCTCAGATTTTACAATACTTGACTGAGATGCTTGACAGGGGCCTATCTTTTTTTTCAATAAAAATCCATGACTCTGCCATCTCGGCTCATTACAACACAGAGCTTCCCATCTTTTCTCATCCTCTGCTAAAACAGTATCTTAGAGAGGCCAAAATTTTAAGGCCTCCCAGAAGATCAACTCCTGCATGGGACCTCAATTTTGTGCTGGAAAAGCTCACCCTGCCTCCTTTTGAACAAGGTCACATTCCTGTCAGAAGAAAAATTCAGACGAGTCACATCTGCCTCAGGTGATGAAAAACCTCTTTATTAGAAATTAACCAGATTACACAGCATGTTGGCCAAGGTGATCTTCTCTGGTCAACTTGTTTACTGACATCAACTTTTATACTGCAAACAAAACAACTTTTTGTTACATTTCTGACTGTTGACAGTTGGCTATGAAAAACACCTGTGGTAAACATGTTTATCACAAATCACCTCAAACCAACAGTTAGTACAGAATGTTCAAGAAGTACAAAATGTTCAGTTCAACAGTGGTAGCTCAAATTTTCCAGGACACACAGCCTGCTTCAGTAAATTAACTCTTACTCAGCCGTGTGTCCTTATCCCAGGCTTCACCAAGCTATAACCAAATCTCTTTATTCTGAAAAGCAGAAAACAGTTATTATTCAGGTTCATAAGCAATGCTGCATTTTGTTCACAGATGAGGCCCATCTTTGATAGGCATATCCCAACAAATAACATGTTCACTTTGCAAGAAGAGGAAAAAGACAAATAACAGTATGTTTTAAAACTTTTTCTCTTAACATTTCCCCCCTGAAAACACTTTTTATTTGCCTTTTTATTTCAGCAATATATGGTAAAAACTAAGTTTTTCTTTGCATACATTACTTCATTAGCAAGACAAACTTTTAAATTTCAAAAACATTTGCAAAAAGTCACATTTCAATGTATTCACTTTCACCGGTCTGTTGCAATTGCTGGTACATCGTCTTCGTAATAGCAGTATCAACCAGTCTTTGTAGAAGACCTCTGATACAGGGTATACAACAGCAACCACATACCACCACGATAGCCACAGCGACTCCAACGGACACCAGGAAACTGCTGATGAGATGACTCCATTTTTCAAACCACGCTTATAGAAAGTCTGTAAAGGGATTACTTACCCCAGAGTTCTCTGCCAATTCTTCGGATAACATCTCCAAACCTTTCAAAGCTCGAGTGATACTTCCATCAGGCGCAGTGTTGTTTGGAATATATGTACAACAGAAAGTCCCAAACATCTTGCAAACTCCTCCTTCTTTGGCCAGGAGCATATCCAACGCAATTCGATTCTACCATGCCACCTGCGAAGTGGCCTCCAGTTGTTTAGCAATTCCTTTCAATGCATCTTTGGTATAGTTCACAAAACGCTGCTGGTTATAGTAAATGTAGTTGATCCAGTCCACATTCTTATTAGGTTGAATCCAGACAAAGATGGATGTAAAACCAGCTGCTATTTGGTTTATTGCTTTGTATTCATCAGGTACACCTCTTGGTATGCCAATGCTATCGATGTAGACACCGTTATCGAAGGATTGCTTCGGTGCCTCTCTTTTTCTCCTACTCAACCACTTCAGCTTTATTTCAGGTTCTCTTACGAAACTGCTTGCTGGAACTGGGAAAATGTAGAATGGCAGAATTAACTTTACAAGTGCACAAGTTCCCTTCCAGGGAATCGTAAGCCTTGATCTGAGTTTGTTGTCTCCACATAACCACCATACGTCTGCTAAACTATGAGTTTGGTTTTCCAGAAATGGATTCTCATTGCCATTCACAGTAACATTGCAATAGTTCTGTCCCATATTGCCATAATTTTTCCCTGTGCCATCTCTGGAAATGCACATATACGAACCTGGATAGGAAATCGCTTCAGGCGGTTTCTCAGCTTTGCTTATGACTGGAAAACGCTGAGTTTCATTTTTGCATTTATCTTCAGTTTTGTTGAAGAATAATTTTAACAGACACGTTAGGTTACCTTCATCTCGCATCAATGGGACTGTCGCTAGTTGCTGTTTACCTTCAGCACAAGAAATACAGTTTTCACGATGTGTTTCTCGGGTACTATATCTAACCCAAGACAACCATTCATTATGGTGTACAAATCCAGTCTCAAGTAACAATTGTTCTTCTTCTGTGAAGGCAAAATCTGCTTTACTTGTAGCATTTTTAAGGCTTTGTACTTTGAGTTGGAGGGTCCCCAAAGGATCAGTTCCAATTGGAAGAGACACTCCAATTCCATAAACTCCTGAATCACTTTCTTGTGGTGACACAATGGTTATAGTAATTACTTTGGTACCTTGGAAATGCGCAATTTTTATTCTTTGTTGCCTGCTTTTATCTTTCTCTGGCATCACTGCACCACTTGTTTCCCATCCATTCACATCTGTTGACCACCAAACATTTGACCAGGATGTACAGTCTCTATTGCATAAGTATTTTGCACGAGTCAAGAAATTATCATTGTTCCATTTAGAACAGTCCAAAATTCCTTCACAAAGTTTCACCTTAAACACAGTAGTAACACCTGTTTGCGCTTGCAGCACCATCATTCCTTTTTCTCTTGCAACTGTTTCTTCTCGTATGGACATATTTACTTTCACCACCAAAATCATCATCATGTGACAGTTCAAGTACCAGTTGAACATGGCCATCCTCTCTAAGGACTACCTCGCGCCGTTGGTTTCTTCACTGGGTTTAGACGAACCAACCCCTATTGGGCTAATCCCCCTTTGTAGCCAGACTTTGCACTCAGAGGTCTGGTGGAGTTTGACCAATATCAATGGCAAAAGGAAGAGTCTTGAGTTTTTTACAGTGGGTGATATGAATCCACGAAGTCCTCTCAGTAATCTTTACAGCCGTAGGTGTCGAGATAAGTACTTGGTATGGGCCTTCCCACCTGGGGGATGACCAATTCTTTCTCTTCGCAATTCGGATCCACACCCAGTCCCCGTGTGCCATGCTTAACAAGGTTTCATTTCTGGAATCTGCAAAGGAGTCATTGGTTACAAGAGATTTGACATTTTGCAGCTTCTTCATATAATCCGCTAAATCCTCACCCCCCTCACGTTCCGCTGGCAACAATCCTTGCTACTGCGGGACGTAATATGGTCTCCCAAACAAAAGTTCAAATGGTGTAAGTCCTATGTAGGAAGGTGAGATTCGCATATACAGGAGTGCCAAAGGAAAGCACGCAGTCCATGATCTGTGTTTCTGCCATCAGTTTGCGGAGCTTACTCTTCAAGAAACCGTTGTGTCTTTCGACCAGTCCAGCTGATTGGGGATGGTAGCACAATGATACTTAAGATCAATTTGAAACACTTGACCCAACTTCTGAACAATCTGGTTAACAAAATGAGACCCATTATCACTGTAAATGCGTCTTGGTAAACCAAATCGGGGAATTATTTTTGTAGTCAAAAGCTTTGCTACTGTTTGTGCATTCGGGTGCTTTACTGGAAAAGCTTCTACCCATTTAGAAAAAGCATCAATAATGACTAAACAGAACCTTTTTCCCCTCTGAGGGTGTCAGTTCAATAAAGTCCATACAGAGTGTGTGGAATGGATATGGAGGGGTGGGGAATGCCTGCTGAGACTTTTTAACTCCCCCCTGAGCATGATACTTTGCACATAATAAAGATGATAAACAGAATTGCTTTGTATAAGTTGAAAACCCCTTACACCAAAACACCTTAGACACTATTTGAATCGTCGTCTGTACTCCTACATGGGCAGGTCCATGACTAACCCATGCTGCATACCTAAAAAGGTTTGAGGGTAATACCATTTTGCCATTTGATGCGCTATACAACCCATCCTGTTGAGTGATACCATATTTTACCCACCGACATTTTTCCTTCTGTGTTGTCAATGTTTGCATTACTTTTAGTGTCTCTAAGTCTAAGAGGTGTCCGGGCTCTAAATCATTGTTATGTAAAAGCAAATCATTTTCTTGAGCTGCCTTTTTTGCAGCCACATCAGCAAGGGCATTTCCCCTGGAGACAGGATCTTTTCTGTTGGTATGTGCGGAACATTTACATATCGCTATCTGAAGTGGTAGTTGCACTGCATCTAACAACTGTAAAATTAAATCTCTGTGATTTATTGGTTTGCCTGTCACAGTAACCATTCCCCTATTCTTCCATTGTTGAGCGAAAACATGCACAGTGGAGAAAGCATATTGACTATCTGTATAAATTGTCACTTTTTTACCCTCCCCTAATGTACAAGCTCGAGTCAAAGCCACCAACTCAGCTGCTTGTGCAGAATAAATGTTTGACAATCTTTTTGCCTCCAAAACTTCAGTTTCTGTGGTGACAGCATACCCTACTAGTGTTTTTCCTACAGTGTCCTTCTTTGCTGATCCGTCTACAAACAAAACGAGATCAGAATCTACCAACGGAATATCCGTTAAATCTGGTCGGGGAAGCACTTTGTCATGAATGCTCTCTAAACAAATGTGTGGAGTACCTTCTTCTGGAGTCGGCAAAAGTGTTGCCGGATTAAGAGTAGTACATCTTTCTATGGTCATATGAGGCTGTGTCAGCAGCACTGTCATACATGACAAATGTCGACTAGGAGATAAAAAGGTTATCTTATCTTGCAAATGTGGAACCCGCAATTGTAGTGCGTGAAACAAAACTAATAATGCTGAGGCTTGTACTGCCATGGCGGCTGCCACTACAGCTTGAACACAATGCGGCAATGCCCTTGCAACAGGATCTAATCTGGAGGAGTAAAAAGCTATCGGCCTCTGTTTATCCCCATGTACTTGTACCAGAACCGAAGTCATATATCCTCCCTTACAATCAACCATTTGTATAAACGGCTTAGAATAGTTTGGAAAACCCAAAACAGACGATCCTGCTATCAATTGCTTAATTCTATTAAATGCCTGTATTGCCTTATTTGTCCACTGTATATCATTTTTAGCTGCCATGGGAGTGTCATAGATTAGTGTGGTCAATGGCCCTACTTCCTCAGCATAGTTAGGGATCCAACTTCTACAAAAATTAGTCACACCTAAAAAGGACATCATCTCCCGCTTAGTTGTAGGCATAGGTGCCTCAAGAATTGCTTGTTTTCTTTTGTTCTCCAATTGTCTACCTGCCTGCGAAATTAAGTAACCCAAGTACTTTACTTGTTCTTTCCACAATTGTAACTTAATTACCTTATGTCCTTGCTCAGCTAAAAAATTAAGAAAGGCAAGGTTATCCTTTCTACAACTTTCCTGCATGGGTGAGGCCAACAAAATATCATCTACATACAACAGAACCTGGCTTCCCTGTGGGGGAACAAACTGAGCTAAATTCACAGCCATTTCTTGTGCGAATATTGTTGGACTCTCACTATAACCCTGTGGCAATCTGGTGTAGGTGTATCTTTTACCTTGATAAGTGAATGCGAACCAAAATCTACTCTCCTTATGTAGTGGTATGGAGAAAAAAGCATTGCTTATATCTATGACAGAAAAATATCTGTTCTGAGGTAGTAAATCATTAAGTAATGTATAGGGGTCAGGGACCACCGGTGCTCTTGGGATCACAGCTGAATTAACTGCTTGTAAATCCTGAACCAACCTCCATGACCCATCCGGTTTCTTTACAGGAAACAATGGAGTATTGCAGGGTGAATCTGGGCATTCTACAAGAATTCCTACCTGTTTTAGCTGCTCAATGACTGGCTTAATTCCTTCCTCTGCTTGTTTACTTAGCGGGTATTGGTGCTTACGAGGTCTAAAACCTGACTTTGGAGTTATACAAACTTCACCTGCTGTTTTCATCGGTCCTACATCCCCTTTACCTTTGACCATAAATCTATAGGTAAGGCACTTAACGCACTATCTTCCTCTTGAGTTAGAAGGATTTGTCATGCCATTTCTGTTTTGTCATCCCTGAGCTGCATGCTTGGTTGTGCCCAAGTCACCCAATTTAATCTTTGTACCTGGATCTGTTGATCCTTCAATTGACTTTCGGACATTGTGTCCCAGTTAGTTACCTTTTTCGCTAAATCTACCCGATGTGTCCCCACCGCTTTAGTAATTGAAATATGTGGGCTATAACCTGAGCGATGTAAAGAACTCATTTCCTTGGTCAAAGTACAGGTCACTACTGTATTACCTTGCTTATCCCAAAACATATCATTCAAAATTATCCTTGCATGATTGTGCCTAAAGAATTCTTTTCAAATTCTTTATCCGGACCAGGGGCCTTTCTGTAGAACATTGTACAATGTAAGTGCGCCGCAACCTGCGGTGACCCACTCCTAGATTTACTTAAAGCTGGGTTGATCAAATCTGTATCAACCCTCCCCGGCCCGTTTGAAATCAAGTCCTGGCTATACCAGTAAAACAAGTCTTGTACTCCCTGTACCACCAAGCCATCCGCTAACCTTTTCTCCTCAATGCCTTTAGGTGTGGGAATTGCCGCTATTCCAAATGAATGCATCAAATCTCTTCCCAGCAATTTAACTGGACAAACTTTCGATGTAATTACCCTACACCTAACAGTTTTCTTTTGTTTGTGGATCTGTGAACAGTAGAGGATGAGACAGTGGTTCCTTATAGATTTTCCTGTTTGCCGCTTTCACGAGGACAAACTCATCTGTTTCGCAGTCCGGAGGCAGAACTGCTGGACCCAAAAGTGTACGCGATGCACCTGAATCACATAAAAACTCCACTTTCTGTCCCTCAACCAAAAACTTTATCATGGGTTTTTGATCTAGATGCATAGCAATACCCAAATTTGCCAGGTTTATGACTTCACAGTCACAATCCCGCCCTTCCTTCTGAGTGTTCTGACATTCATCGCAGAGAGTGTCTGCCTCATCATCATCACAATCATTCTCACTTTCTTCTTCTCTACAATAATCACAATAATGAATTTGGCGCCTCCCTTTACAATCATATAGTCATGCGGAGCTCTTGTTCGTAAGCTGTGGGGGGTGTTGCCACTCTTCACAGTCGGCAGCAAAGTGCCCACGTCTAACGCATTTAAAACATTCTCCATGTTTTAACCTCCCCTCATATTCCTCTGAATGTCCACCCGGTTTATTTAACGTGTCCCATTTCGGGCCCCCACGTTTTTTTACGCCACCACGGTGCCCTTGCTCCCTTTGGTCCTGTACCAAGAATATACCACCATCATCCCCTACTGCTAACACTTGTACTTTCTTTTTCTTTTTTAAATTAAAGTGTCGCTCAGCATGCCATGCATATTCAAAGAAAGGTTACAGTCTACATGTTCTATGATCTACCATATGCTTAGTTATAAAACTACTTATCGGAGCCCTACAACCTGTAAGAAAAGCATTTTTCAATTGCTGTTCATACGGACTATCATTGGTCTGATCCTGCGGAATCATCATTCCACAATGGTTATTGAACACTTCTGTCAATCTTACAATATAGTGATCTACAGATTCATCATCATTTTGGATGCACTGATTTATTACTGTCCAATCTGTTCTTGGACGCCACTTATCAGAAATTCTCTTTAACAGATCAGTGACTCGCGTGTCTAACACCCCAGAATTATGCTTTAATGTAGTGCCGTCATCTGCCTTACATGTCCAAGTACCACAAACTAAGTGCCAATCCGGACCCAGGACTTGTCGCACTACTTGTTCTACTTCTAAACCATTTAGATGATAACTTAAACGCATACCAACTATGTCCTCAGAAAACTTTTGAAATTAACCTTGAGATGAGGAATACCATCTCTAGTTCGTTTTAAAACTTAAATAGTTGGCTCTTGTCCAACATACCCTGCTTGTGGGTTTGCAGCTTGTATTAAGGGAAGAGCTTCTGAGTAGTCAGAAAGTTTAATGGCCCAACGTCCTTGCCCTGCTGGTTGACCTTAACTGCATAGGTTGGTCTACCTGTTGCAAAGCAACCCTTACATACCCTGAATTTTTGGGTGGAATAAGAGGAGTCAACACACATTTCCAACAACCAATAATAACCCACCCTGCTACAGATCCCATCTTCAGACTGATATTGAGGAGAGGGTTTGCGATGCGCAGCAGCAATCTTCTCCATGGGGTGGGGCAGTTGCTGCCCCCTTGTACCGTAAAAACTGTGCTCATCCTCCTCCTCTAAAAAAATAAAGCTACTTTTCCACTTGGCACCAGTGATCCCTTTTGATTTATTTTTTCTTTTTCCAGGCACTGTTTTTCTCTTATAGCTTGTTTATTTGCTTCTTCTAACCATTTTTGTGCTTGGGGAAATCCCAATTGTCTTTGTTTTTTAGTTCTAGTTCCCGCATCTCTTTTCAAATCTCTAACCAATTTTGCACAGGCATTCTTATTCAGGGTACCATCGAAATCATATTTCAACTTCCACTTTTTCAAAAATTTAACATTATTTTTGTTTAAACCTTTAATTTACTTAGCATCAACATTTAAACAGACATCACTCTCACACTTGCAGCAACTTGAACCCATGTTTCCCCTAGATTTCTTATTTTAGGACTGTATCAAAGTTATTTTACAGGGCTTGTTATAAAATGGGGCTATCTTAACGGGTGATCCTAACAAAATAATCTTAACAAGTAATCCTACCCACTTTTAACTAAAAATAAAACCCTTGTCGACAAGATTAAATTAAATTAAAAGAAAATTTATTTTTCATCCTACCTGAACCAGATGAGACTCCGTTTCCCCTTTTGGTGCAGAAACTTTCCCTCAGATAGGGATCAGAGAGCGGCCGGCCTACTTTCAACAACAAATCAGTCAGAGGGTTTTTAGTCGAGGGAATCTTAAGATGAGAAACCCTCACCTGCACAGGTTTTTCGGTCTTTCTGTCGGTCTGATCCGTATCTTCGTAGAGGTTTCCGGTCCGAAGGACCAAAATGTCAGAAGAAAAATTCAGACGAGTCACATCTGCCTCAGGTGATGAAAAACTTCTTTATTAGAAATTAACCAGATTACACAGCATGTTGGCCAAGATGATCTCCTCTGGTCAACTTGTTTACTGACAACAACTTTTATACTGCAAGCAAAACAACTTTTTGTTACATTTCTGACAGTTGATAGTTGGCTATGAAAAACACCTGTGGTAAACATGTTTATCACAAATCACCTCAAACCAACAGTTAGTACAGAATGTTCAAGAAGTACAGAATGTTCAGTTCAACAGTGGTAGCTCAAATTTTCCAGGACACACAGCCTGCTTCAGTAAATTAACTCTTACTCGGCCGTGCGTCCTTATCACAGGCTTCACCAACTATAACCAAATCTCTTTATTCTGAAAAGCAGAAAACAGTTATTATTCAGGTTCATAAGCAATGCTGCATTTTGTTCACAGATGAGGCCCATCTTTGATAGGCATATCCCAACAAATAACATGTTCACTTTGCAAGAAGAGGAAAATGACAAATAACAGTATGTTTTAAAACTTTTTCTCTTAACAATTCCACCAGGGCTGCATCTACCTCAGCAGCCTTTCTCAGAGGAGTTCCAACCAAAGACATTCTAGAAGCTGCTACTTGGAGCTCTGTTCATACCTTTACAAAACATTATCATTTGCCTGTCTTTTCTAAGTCCAGGGCAGGCTTTGCCATTGCAGTTCTGCAGGGCCTTATAGCCGCTCCTAATGCTATTTAGTTCCAGCCTCCCATCCATAGCTTTGGGATTCTACCCAAATGTAATGACTGCAGCAGTGAAACATGAAGAACATAGTACAGTTGTGTACACTTACCATAACTGTAAATGTTTGAGTGTATTCAGTGTTGCAGTCCGGGTTACCCACCCACCATCCCCCTTTTTTCTAGAACTTCTCTTTCCTTCACTATATTCTAAAGCCTTTGTGGTGTATTTGCTTTTAGATGAAGGTAAAGTTTATGTTGCTACAACTGCATTTATATATATATATATATATATATATATATATATATATATATATAGGTTCATAGGTTCATAGGTTGGTACTAGGCTATCAGCCCTAGGGCCTATACAAGCCTAGCCATAACAATTCCCTGGCTATTTCTTCCCACATTATTTACTTTCCTGGACCCCTGTCAAGCAGGCTTAACTGACGTGATCCCTGGGGTGAATTTCCTTTCTCCCATCCAAACGTCAAGGTTCCTCTTGAAGAGGTCCAAAGAGGCACTCTGCTTGACATGTATGGGCAATCTATTCCAGAGTCTGGGAGTTTCTGGGTCAGGAACCTATCCCTCCAGCATGTTTTGTTTATTGTGATGACAAGGTATAGATCCCTGGGCGTGTAGCTCTGAGGGATTGGGATTTCTTTAAGTGTAGCATGTCCAACAGCTCTGGGTTTGACATGGCCTTGTATGTTAAGCAGAGATCGCCTCTGAGTAGACGATATGTGACAGAGTATAGCTGGAGTTTGTTAAAGGCGGTCAGCGTAGGGCATCTGCTTTAGGCCTGTGATTCTTTTAGTGAGGTATTTCTGAGGCCTTTCCAGTTGTTGCAGATGTCTTGAGAGGTACATACCAAATGGGCGTTGTATTCTATAACGGGTCTAATGAGGGATGAGTACAGTGGGACAATGACCTCCTTTTTCTGGATGAAAAGCCCTTCGATGAGGTGTGCCACATAGAAGGATTTCCTGACTGTTGTGGCGATGTGGTTATCGAAGGTGAGACCACTGTCCACCTGTGTCCCTAAGTCTCTTATCACACTTTCTGTGTTTAGTGTACTGCCACCTATATGGTAATTCATGGATACATGTTTTTCCCAAAGGGGATAACAATACATTTCTTGGCATTGAGCTTGAGCCCATGGCTCTGGCACCTAGCATCTGATTCTGTAAGGCCCTTTGTAGAGTATCCACATCATTTGGGATTCAATAATGGCTCCCAGTTTGCAGTCATCTGCAAACTTTGTTAGCCAGAGTCCCTTAGTGTTGACCTGTACTTCAGAGAAGTAGATGCCAAACAAGAGCGGCCCCAGGACTGAACCCTGAGGTACTCCACTTGTCACTTGTCTGGAGCTGGATTTGTAGTCGGCTACTTTTACAGTGTGGGTTCTATCAGTAAGCCATTTAGCAACCCATTGTGTGACATAGGGATTAATACCCAACTTAGTAAGTTTATCTATGATTCCAGAGTGGGGGATGGTGTCAAAGGCCTTGGCAAGGTCTAGACAGGCTGTGTGGACCACCTTACCCTTGTCCATGGCTCTGGAGACTGATTCAAAGAAGTCAATCAGGTTCAGGAGACAAGATCGGCCCTTCACAAACCCAAACTGGGTGGGGATCCAGTGTTTGAAGGTTGCCAATGTCTTTGTTTATAAGTTCCATGATAATACGCTCCATGGCCTTGCAGATAAGGCTTGCCAGACTGATGGGACGGTAGTTTCCGGGATCCAAGGTGGATCCCCCCTTGTGGATTGGGATAACTGTAGCTCTGCGCCACTCAGTGGGCAGAATAAACCTGAGGTGAGGCTATGATTAAACGTGACACTTAGGTGAGTTGCCAGTTCATATTGTAGTTCATGTAGTACACAGCCCGGGATGTCATCTGGTCCCATGGATGCTGTATTCTTGGCTTTAGAGAGTACGTTTTGTACCTGTGTGGCCGTTATTACTGGAATTTGACAATCTTCCGGTATTGAGATGGGCCATTTAGGGGGTGAGAGGGGGGTGAAGTTGGCACTGAATCGATCTGCCAGGATATTGGCAATATCCTTTGGATCAGTATATTTATTGCCATTCTGATGTTCTTCGTCTTCCATTGCTGCAGTCCTGACTATTGGGTATAGTCCGCGTCCAGTCGGCCCGAATACCAGAGTATAAGGCTGACGTCGGTCAGGGCGCATTAGACTGACGTCAGTACGTCAGGGTACTAATGCGCATGACCGACGTCATATCCTCAGTCTTTTTTGCCGCATGGTCCGATGCAGAAGCAATTTGCGAAAGTGCAGGTTGGCGTTCTGAGATTTTCGAAACCGGAGTTTCAGACCGAAACAGAGTTGGCTACGTTGGGGAACATTTTGGTTTTTCTTGCCTCAGTATTTAACCGGATGTCAGAAAAAGTGAATAACTGTATTTCTTGTGGCAAACAGATACCGCATAGGGATTATCATACATTGTGTATACCTTGTTTAGGGCCTGAGCACGACGTTGTTGGTCCGCTCTTGTGCTAGATTTAACAAGCGCACTATTAAGAGGAGGCTAGATTGTGCTAGGTTAGTGTTTGGGAAGCGTTGTAATTATAATATGCCGCCGGATGCCGGCGCCCGCTTCATCCAAGAAGCGCAAGGATAAAACAGTGAAGCCTAGGGGTGAGGAACCGCAGTCCCGGACGTCGGTTCTTTGGAAGGCTCAGTGGAGCCGGAGGTTTTGCCAGGAGTTTCCATGGAGTCCCAGGCAGAAACTATACTCTTACAGGATGTGCCTTCTCAGGAGGTAGGCCAGGCTGAGGGCTTCTCAGGTGACTGTTCTTCCCTCTCTTCCCAAGGTAGTTAGGGCCTCTCCTTCTGTTACCAAAACTTCTATGAGAGGTAGGCCTACTTCAGCTTCAGTGGGGCTTCTCCTACCATTTCAGGTTCTGTACCTAAGAAACATATGCTTAAGATGGCAGAGGATTTGATTACTATGATTAGGGGTTCTATGCCCCGCCTGATAAGAGGCCTAGGGTGGAATCTGAGTTTGAGAGTTTTGAACAGTGTTCTGAGGCTTCAGAATCTTCTGTGGAAGATTTGCAGGAGTATCCTACCTATTCTGATTCTGATGTGGATGATTCCACTCCTACAGCGCCTCCACCTGAGGATTTCTCATTTTCAGAGACTTTGCATTCCATGAGGGAGCACTTTAAATGGGAAGGCCAGGATTACTCTGACTCCAGGAAAAGGCTTAGGGAGTTCTTGTTTTACCCCAGCATAGGCCTTTAGCTATTCCTCCTGTGTTGAATGTGGTGGAAGATGTTTTTGCAGAGGCTTCCCTGAACCCTGACTCTTTGCCTCCTGCTCCTGTTAAGCCTGATAGGTATTATAGGGTGCCAAGCTCATAAATATTTGTTTAAGAGTCCTAGGGCGGACCCAGAAACTATTTCCCAGGGGCCTAAGGGTGTAAAAGCTTCTGTGGTTAAAAATCCTGTCCCCACTGATAAAGAGGCTAGGGCTTTGGATAGGTGGGGAAAGAAAGTGTATACTTCTTCCACTCTAGCCATGAGAGCTTTGAATTGTCAGTTTCACATGTTAAAATATCAGAATTACCTTCTTTCACAATTGAAATCTAAGGTGGATGCTTTGAAAGGTATTGAGTGTAAAGAGTTGCTGGATTTGGTTCATGTGTCCCAACAAGTGGGTAAGCATTCTTTGCAATGTGGTTTTGATGCTGTACTGGCCTCCTCGAGGGTGGCTGCTACCAGCTCTGTTCTTCGAGGCATGCCTGGTTGAAGGATCAGAATTTAGCTGAGCATGTTAAGACAAGGATTTTGGATGCTCCTTTACAGTCTGATGTGTTGTTTGGTTCGCCTGTGGAAGCTGTTTTAAAGAAAATGGAGGACAAAGCTAAGTCTATGCAAACTGTTAAAGATTTCTTGCAGGTGCAGCCACCAAGTTTAGTAGAAATTGGCCTGCTAAGGGGTGGACATATCCTGCTTATGATTCGCAGTCTAGGGGTAGGTCTAGACGTGGTAGGGGCAGGGCTCAAAGTTCTTTTAGGCCTAGAACAGGGAGTTCACCTGCTCAGACTTCTGGTGAGGGCAGGGGTCAGTCCTTTTCAAAACAGACCCAATGACCTGTTTCTTCAGCTGCCAGCAGATTCACGCCTGGCAGCTCCTTTGGGGAAGACTGTCTCTTTTCAAAGAAAATTGGGATTTAATTACTCAAGACAAATGGGTGTTGGATATCATTCACCACGGTTACAGATTTTATTTCCATACAATGCCCCTTTCAAAGGCATGCCAGACGTTCCTCCTCTACAAAGAAAAGAGGCTCACAAGCAAGTTTTACAGTTACTTCACATAGGGGCCATTCAGCCAGTCCCTGTGTCAGAGAGGGGCCTAGGATTTTATTCTCGCCTGTTCCTTGTACCAAAGAAGGGGAACACGTGGAGACCAATTTTGGATTTATCTCTCCTCAACACGTTTTTGGACATTCCCAAGTTCAAGATGTTGACGTTACAACAGCTTTTACCTCTGCTGGGCAAAGATCACTGGATGGTAACTTTAGATCTCAAGGAAGCTTACCTTCATGTGCCTATAAGGCTAAGTTGCAGAAAGTATCTGCGGTTTCGAGCTGGGAATTTTCATTATCAGTTCTCTGCATTGCCCTTTGGCTTATCTACTGCGCCCAGAGTATTCACAAAGGTTCTGGCTCCAGTGATAGCTTACTTCAGGCTTCAAGGGATTCAGATCTATCCTTACTTGGACGACTGCCTGATTCTGGCTCAAGAAAAGGAGGACCTTCTACAGCATCTGGAATATGTTATAGCAGTGCTAAGATGCCTAGGGTATTCTGTGAACGAAATAAAGTCCAGTCTAGTACCCTCTCAAGACATGTGCTTTCTGGGTGTAAGACTGAATACAGCAGCCCAGATGGCCTTTTTAACCCCGGACAAACAAAAGAGTCTGTCACTTTACTTCCATCAACTATCTCATCAGTCCGTGCTGACTGCAAGGACAGTCCTTCAAGCATTAGGGTTCATGGCATCTTGTATTCTGGTGCTTCCCAATGCCAAACTGCATATGAGGAAGCTACAATGGTATCTCAAAATGTATGGACACAGCACTGCCAGGATTTGGACACTGTCATTCAAATAATACCTTGCATTCAAAAGGAATTTTTGTGGTGGGCTCAGGAATGTCACCTAAACAAGGGACTCTCTGTGACCCGGCCAGAGGCAAGTCAGATTCTAACGACAGATGCCTCGGACATTGCTTGGGAGCTCATCTAAATGGAAAGTGGATACAAGACAAGTGGCCTGCCAGACTACAGCATCTACATATCAACATGAAGGAGATGTTAGCAGTCCAGTTTGCATTAATGGCTTTCAAGGAGTTACTTCTTCCAGGGCAGGTGTTGATTCTAACAGACAACACAACTGTCATGTGGTACATCAACAAGCAAGGGGGAACACATTCTTATCCTCTATGCAGGCAAGCAATGATTTTATGGGAGACTGCGCTAAGCTTGCAACTAACTCTTCAGGCAAGGTTTCTGCCAGGAGCACAGAACTCCTTAGCAGATGTGTTAAGCAGACAAATCATGGATCCCCACGAGTGGAAACTGGATCTTCATGTATTTCAGAAACTGACAGTGTCATGGGGAACTCCAGACATAGATCTGTTCGCTTCTCCACTAAACCACCAGCTGCCAAAGTATTGCACAAAGGGGTTTCATCACACAGCTTGGAAAGTGGATGCTCTGTCTTTCAGTTGGAAAAACCTTCATGTCTATGCTTTTCCACCTCTGCCTCTTCTTCCAAAGGTATTATTAAAGGTCAGACAAGACAGGCCAAGGATGATTTTGATAGCTCCAGATTGGCCTCGGCAACACTGGTACCCACTACTACGGAGTCTGGTAAAGAAGCCTCCATGGCCTTTACCTCTGATTCCTCATCTGTTATCTCAGCAGGACGGTCATCTGCTCAATGTCAAGCTTCACTCTCTTCATCTAACAGCCTGGCATATTCTGTGTTGAACAACAGCAGGTCTCAACTTCCTCAACAAGTTTTAAATGTGATTATGGAAGCTAGAAGACCTAGTACAAGGAGAGTGTACGCAGAAAAATGGAAGAGATTTTTATTTTGGAGTACAGCAAAGAATTTGGAGATTTCAGAGCCTAATTTGAGTGTGGCTCTTCAATATCTTACTGAATTATTGGACAAGGGTTTGTCCTTCTCTTCCATAAAGATTCATGCTGCAGCAATTTCAGCTCACTATGATTGTGACCCACCTTTGTTTTCGCATCCTTTGTTCAAGCAGTTTCTAAGAGGGGCAAAGAATATAAGACCCCATGAATGAGCTCCTACTCCTGCTTGGGATCTCAATTTTGTGTTGGAAAAACTTACTCTACAACCTTTTGAGCCTGCAGCTACTGCTGAATTGAAATATTTGTCATGGAAGACTGCTTTTCTGTTGGCTATTACTTCTGCAAGAAGGGTGTCTGAGTTGCAGGCCCTTATGGCAGTAGAGCCCTTTTTGATTTTCCATAAGGATAGGGTATCATTACTAATCCTTCTTTTATGCCTAAGGTGGTTTCTAGTGTGGCTTTAAACCAAACTATTCATTTGCCTACGTTTTTGCAGATCCTCAAAATAAAGGGGAAAAGATTTTGCACACTTTAGATGTACACAGGCAATTGCGTTATTATTTAAGCAGGACTAAGGATTTTAGGCAGTCTCAGCAGTTGTTTGTTTCTTTTGCTTTGAGTTCTCAGGGCAAGCCTGTGTCAAAACAAACTATTTCTAGGTGGATTGGCTTTTGCATTGCATTTTGTTATTCCCATCATGGCAAGGAGATTCCAGCTGGGATTAGGCCTCATTCCACTAGGGCTACTGCCACTTCAACAGCATTTCTAAGGGGGGTGGCAACTAAGGATATTCTGGAAGCAGCTACTTGGAGTTCAGTGCATACTTTCTCTAGGCATTATCACCTTCCTATCTACTCTAAGTCTAGGGCTGGTTTTGCCACAGCTGTTTTACAAGGCATGTTGTCAGCTCCTACTGCTTTATAATTTGCCACCCTCACTTACGTCTGCTTTGGTAGTCTACACAATACTCAGGACTGCACCAATGGAAGATCAAGCACATAGTACAGTTTTGTACCTACCATAAATGTAGATGTTCGAGGATTCCATTGCAGTCCAATTAATACCCTCCCTCCTTCCCTCTGTATTTAGGGGTGGTTGTGTAGGTGAGTTTACATGCTTATATTTTTGTATATATATATATGGTTGTATATATTGTGCATGTTTTTGGTGCAGGTTGTTTTGGGACTTGTCTTTTTAGGGTCTTCTGACATCTGGGGCAAGAAAAGACTGAGGATATGACGTCGGTCATGCGCATTAGTACCCTGACGATCGCCAGACGCAGTCTAATGCGCCCTGACCGACGTCAGCCTTATACTCTGGTATTCGGGCCGACTGGACGCGGACTATACCCAATAGTCAGGACTGCAGCAATGGAATCCTCGAACATCTACATTTATGGTAGGTACAAAACTGTACTTTTTAGCTCAGAGCAGATCTGAGCATTGTCATTTAGATTCTTGACATAGTTATAGAATGCTTTGTGGTTGTCTTTGGAATCTTTGGCAATTTTATTTTCATAACTAGCTTTGGAGAATTTTATGAGGCATCTCAGTTTTTTACTGAGGCAAGTAAGGGAGTTTTTTGCATCCTGGGATTTTCCTCTTTTCTGCAAAAGTTTCTTCCTTTTGCTGTAAAGTTTGTTTATGGCAGGAGACCACCAGATTGGCTTCCTTTTTTTGGATGAGAGCATTTTGGTTCTATTTGGGATGGCACGATTCATGCATGAGTGGATGTGCTCGTACAGTACCTTAGTGTAGGATTCAGCAGTTGAACTTTCAGTTCCCGTCTGCATGGGTGTCATGAAGTTTGTCACTTCTGACTTGAGTAGCATGAAGTTGGCTTTGGAGAAGTTTTTATGGTGGTTTCTTTACTGGGGGTGGGGTGGGATGTGGATGTTAAGGGTGATTAGCTTATGGTCAGACCTGACTAACGAGGGGTGACCATAGGTATGGAGCATTGATTTGCCATGTTGGTAATGACCAGGTCTAGGATATTGGAGCCCTGGTGGGACTATGGATTAGTTGATCCAGGGCGTTGGAATTTATGAATTCCAAGAACCGTTGCGCAAAGGTGTTGGGACATGAGTAGTTTTCCCAGTTAATGGCAGGGTAGTTAAAATCACCCAGTATTAGGGTGTTTGGTTCTATCTTAATATTTTCCAGTATGTTTAAAAGGTGTAGTGAGAATCTTGGGGTATGGT